>NC_133315.1:2005794-2023597 GCF_012295235.1 Primulina huaijiensis
CCCCTTATAATAACTAACTCGATCATTTTAATGGATGGACAAAACTACCCATTATTTCATTCAATTAAATGATTATAAAAATTATTTTATTACATTCTAAAATAACTAATTAATTTGTTAAAAATCTTAAAACATAATTAATTATGTTTATTAATTTTTTTTTTGTTTTTGAGGAAGTCTGCCATTAAACCCAACAGTAACGTAGTGAAGAAAAATTTTCCATAAGGATGGTGAAATCACGCTTGAAACAAATATCACAATTTTGAATTATTTTCTAACATTGTCTCTTTTGGAATGTAATAAATATATTACACTACCTATTAAGCATCTAATATTTGCTCGTAGTTGGGTTATGTAATTGTGTTCGTGCTTATATATACATCTCATCCAAATTAATTAATCTCTGGTAAGCCTTTGTATCATTATTGTTAGAATCGGTTTGGTACTTCCTTAACATAAAGACGTTGCTAATTGATACCAGAGTAACTCGCCACATCTATTCTGATAAGGCGATGTTCTCCACATACATTATTTTCACCAATATGAAGTTATTCATGGCAAATTCTTCAACCCTACAATTGTTGGTCTTGGCAAATTGGGGCTGAAGAGGACATCTGTCAAGAAAATGTCACTAATTGATATTCTACATGTTCCCAATATTAGAAAGAATTTATTGTCAAGATTAGCAATTTTTAAGGTCGACTTTAAGCTTATGTTCGAGTGCAATAAAATTGTATTAGGCAAAAATGCTCTTCATAGGAAAAGGGACACTTGAACAATATTATGTTCAATATGAAAGCGGTTAATGTAATCCGAGAATTCAATGGTAATAAAATAAATAATTCTAGTTATTTGCTTGAGTATTTTAATTTAAGACATGTTAAAATTGAACGTGTAAATTATAAAATCGAGAAGGCTTAAGAATTTAAATTTGTTGTCAAAATTTGATATTGATACAACACATAAATGTGAAATATGTGTTAAAGACAAAAATGACCGAGTTATATTTCCATTCGGTGGAAAGAACACGGCTCCTTTAAAATTATTTCATGGTGATATATATGATTTAAAGTTCATGAAAACTAGACGAGGGAAAAATTATTTTATTATGTTTATGACGATTGCATGAGATAATGTTATGTGTATATTTTAAGAGCCGAAGATGAAGCCTTGGAGGTATTCAAAAATTACATGAATGAAGTTAAGAATCAAATGAATTAAAATGATTAGTAGTGATAGATGATGAGAATGTGGTGTTTCATTTGATGACTTTTTACTTGAAATTGAGCATAATTCACCAAACTACAACACTTTACTCTTATCAATCAAATGGGATTGTCGAAAAAAAAGAACCAAACATTGAAAAAAATGATGAATGAATTGTTAATTTGTTTGGACTTACCTCATAAATTTGCGGGGGCAAACAACTTTGTCGAAAAATCAAATTCTCAAAAGATATCACATGAAGTAAAGACAAAACCTCATATGAAATGTGGGTCACAAACTTTCTTATACATATATCAAAGTTTGGTGGTGTTTGGGGAAGTTAGAATTACCCAATCCAAAGCAAGTAAAATTGACCCAAAAACAATTGATCACATTTTTATTGGCTATGCAAATAATATTAGTGCATATCATTTTTTGGTACACAGATATGAAATTCTTGACATTCATGAAGGGATTGAAATCGAGTCGAGGAATGTTGTGTGTTTTGAGGATGTTTTTCTTGAAAAAGAAATGAAAGATAAAATATGTTGCAATGAAATAAGAAACAAAACTGCAAATGAGAGTAGTCATGAAAATAATGAAGGGCCTAAATGCGATAAAAAGGTCATAAAAAAAATCATTGTCCTGAATTTCTAACTTATATATTAGGAAAAAAACCAAGAAATATAAATAAAGCCTTAAGTTGTCCCGATGCTCCATTTTGGAAAGAAGCCATTAACAATTAGATAAATTCCATTATACAAAATCATACTTGATAACTAGTGGATCTTAAATCGGGGAGCAAACATTTAGGATGTAAGTGGATCCTAAAGAAAAAATACTCGAATAATGGATCTATTGAAAACTACAAGGTACATTTGGTTGTTAAGGTCAAACAAAAAGAAAGCCTCAATTTCTTTGATATATATTCACTAGTAACAAGGATCATCTCATCTCAATTAGAGTCCTAATTGATATTGTATCATTGCATAACCTTAAGATACATTGGATAGATGTGAAAACTGCCTTACTAAATGGTGAATTGGATGAAGAAATATACATGAAATAACTTGAAGTGTTTGTGACTCCCGGACAAGAGAAAAATGTGCAAACTCGTCAAATCATTGTATGAGCTTAAACAAGCACCAAATTAATGACACGAGAAGTTTGATAACGGTATATTGTCAAATGAGTTTAAAGTTAATGAGCGTATATCAAGAGCACACCTAATTATTTTGTGATTGTTTGCCTATATGTATACGGCATGCTCAATATGGGAAGTGATCATACATGATTATGACCACTAAGAAGTTGATGATTAAGAAATTTTCTATGAAATGTATAGGTGTT
Source organism: Primulina huaijiensis (assembly GCF_012295235.1). Classification (NCBI taxonomy): domain Eukaryota; kingdom Viridiplantae; phylum Streptophyta; class Magnoliopsida; order Lamiales; family Gesneriaceae; genus Primulina; species Primulina huaijiensis. The sequence continues at coordinate 2,008,351 of NC_133315.1, forward strand.
GCGGATGTGATATTGGGGATCAAGATAGTTAAGACATCTTAAAGAACTGTCATCACATAATCTCACTATGTTGAGACAGTGTTAAAGAAGTACAATGCATATGAACTATCCCCTGTGAAAACACCAATTGAAACTAGCCAACATTTGGCTAAGAATAATCGTGAACTTGTATCAGAATTGGAATATTCAAGGATAATTGGTAGTTTGATGTATATCGTCTTGATATTGCACGTGCAACTAACAAATTGAGCAAATTTACTGGTAATCCAAGTGATGCTCACTGGAATGCATTAATACAAATACTTAAGTATTTAAGCTACACCCTAGAGCATGGATTGCATTATACGAGATATCCCATGTGTTAGGAGAATATTGTGATGTTAATTGGATATCAGACAAAAAAGACTCTAAATCCACAAGCGAATATGTATTCACGATTGGTGGTGACACAACGTCATGGAAATCCACGAAGCAAACTTTTATAGCTCAATAAACTATGAAATCCAAGTTTATAGCCTTAAATAAAGCTGCGAAAGAAGCTGAATGACTTCAAATTTATTGAAGGATATCTTGTGTTGGAATAAGCCTATGCATGTTGTTATGATATAATGATATAAATATCAGCAATTGAAATGCACAAAACAACATGTATAATGATAAGTCTCAACATATACATTATAGACATAATATTATTAGAAAGTAAATCTCTAATGAATTTATCATTATTGATGATGTTAAATCAAAAGATAACTTAGATGACATTTTTATGAAAGGTTTAAGTAGAGATCAAGTAAACTGCACATCAAGAAAAATGAGATTAAATTCTAGAAATAAGAACTGTCACAATGGTAATTCAACATTATTGACTAGAGATCCCAAGATCTTGGTCCAACGAGACAACGAAATTATGAAAGTTTGTGTGAGCATTTGGAACTAATTTATACTATCATTCATAGGATGAAAAAGGCTAGTCCTAAACTTCTAATGATTCCTATATTTGAAAATGTGAAGTATGATAATATACTCTTTATATGAATTACCGATATAAGCGTGAAGACGAGTTGCTTCAACAAAACACTTATGAATACAAGATTGTGTCGTGGCCAAAAAAGACCCAACCGTGAGGACTAAAAAATGTGAGAAAAGTTATTGTGTGTGTACCATTGTTTTGGTTTACACAAACAACTGAATAGTTCAAGACTTTATGTTTACTAAGCAGTCCAATAAATCCGATTATATTCTACTACCGAAGATTCAAAGCCACAAGCTACCTCTCCCGATGCAATAATCTTTCAAAAGCATCATAAAGTTTGTTGTTCTTGTGATTGAAGTACTACTTTCATGATAAGGAAATCGTTGTATCTTGAGAGACGATTGCCATATACCATAAAAATATGAATAATGCAAATTCGTCTTAAGAACATTTAACTATAGACTCGATTTCAACCCAAGTTAAGATGAAACTATGGCTAGCAGAGATATCACTCCCAACACTATCATAATCAGTTGCTTTCAAGGAAGCAACATAAATTTTGGGATGCCAAATGTACAAGTCTCAAAATTTGCATATTTCTATTAGATAATTTTGCCATATGGGAAAATAAATTGCGGTTAGGCTCCTGTTATATTTTTTAAAAATACTATAAAATTAATGATATAATAATTTAATTTGAAATTATGACATGTATAATTAATTTTACTTGGGGAAAAAACGTGTTGAATTTTGTAAAAATAAATAAAAAAAATCTTGTTCGGCCGAATCAAACTGTTGGAAGAGAGCAAAAAAGCTGAGTCAGCTAGTAGTCAGCATTAGCTGTCAGTTATTTCCACATATTATTTCCTTGATTTTCCCCAATTATTACTATTTATAAATAATTAATTAATTCAAATCCCCAAATTTCCCAATTAATAGAAAAAGAAATTTTAATTTCAAAACCCTCGCTAGCTCACCCCAAATCTCCACCACTCTCTCCGTGCCGCTATCTGCGTCTTCTTTCTCCCAATTCAAAGCCGATTCAAATTCTAACGACGATTCTCTCAATCTAAGGCTCGTCGTCGAGTTTTACAGCAATTGTATCCGGAAAATAGTTGGCATATTTGACTTTTTGGCTTTTACTAATTTGGATTTGGAGATGGTATCGGGTTCAAAATTCGAGGGCGGGGCGCAGGTTTTATCGGCGGGTGTACGGAAGACCATACAATCGATCAAAGAAATCGTGGGGAATCACTCCGATGCTGATATTTACGTGGCTCTTAAAGAGACAGACATGGATCCTAATGAAACCGCTCAAAAGTTGCTCAATCAAGGTCCCTTTTTTGGGGTTAAGTTCACTGTTTTTTTGAATTTGTACCCTGGCGTGTTTTATTTGTGCCTTTTGCTTTACTTTGTGTAATTCTTGGCGGTTTCTTGATATTTGGCAGAAGCGAGTGGGATTGTTCACTCTGGTGGAGAAATTTTGGTATTTTTAGATTGATGATGATTTCAGTCGAGTTACTTAAATGTCGTGTGTATTGTTTTTTGATCCAAGTTGAGGCGTTAGGTTAGAATTAAAATCTGATTTGAATTGACAGTGTTTTTGTAAAAAATATTTTGTCTTCTATTCAGTATCAGATGGCTTTAGACCGTGGTCCAGGTTACTTTCGTAATTCTCTATCGAGGAGCTGGAATGTTGTATATGTTAGGCGTGGAATTGTGGTAAAATTGGTTTGGCCATTGTATGAAAATACGTTTACATGCAATAAGTTAAGGTAGAGATGAATATCATTAGCCTTTTTTTTTTCACCAGAAACCTTGTTTCCACTGGGACAGCTGATTAAAGGGATGCTTTTTCTTTATTTTTTGGAAGTGGGCTGGTTTTACTGTACACTAGAGTTTTTGTTTCGTTGATGTTGTGACTCGGTGTTTCATCTGATTCTTAGGTTGCATTTGGATCGAAGGATTTGAATTTGAGGAAGTATTTTTGAAGGAAAGATACTCAAATATGACTAGTTAATAATTTAAAACCCATGGTCAAATAGATTTATTCAAACATAACAATAGATTTGTTATTTTGGATTTGAAATCCTTTGCATCAAATCTATCAATCCAAATGCAACCTTGACTACCTTACTTTTTGTTCTTCTCAAGATGTGCTTGATGATGATGATTTTTTATAGATCTATATTCCTTGACTTTTAGTTGATTGAGCACTGTTTTTTAATTCGATCAATTTATTTCTTAAAGTTTTTTGTCATACATTATGTGTTCATTCAGATCCATTTCATGAGGTGAAGAGAAAAAGAGACAGGAAAAAAGAGGTATTTTTTCTGTCTCTGTTCCTGTTTTTCCAATATGCCTTGTAGACTATTCAGTAAAGCTATTCAGTAAACTGTTTATGCCATCTCCCATTTTCTTCTTGTCAAGCTTTTAGTTGCTCATCAGCTGGTGTTCTTGATGTATGTTCCCCCATTTACAGCCTTTAGTATGAGTTTGATTTGTGTGCATGCCTATGGTCTTATCTATTATTTAGATGTTAAGATGTTGCAGGTTTGATAGTTAGATTTATATTTTCATTTTTATATCATTTATTACTTTATAATATGTTAAATTTTAAAACATTTTGTATTTGCCTCAGAGTTCAGGGCATAAGACTTTTGCTGCTGCAGAGACCAAAAATAATGTTGAGGTTGCGCATATACCAGTGAAGTATAATGCTTATTTTGACCGTAATGCTCAAAGAGGTGGATATCGAAGAAATGCCATAAATGGTGGTATGCTCTTCTCTCAATACTCTCGTTTAATCTACAGTTGGGTGTTGAGAAATTCTCATGGTCAGTATTCTGATCATAGTACTTGTGCTAGAAAGACATTCCATTCATTCTGCTCCTGCAAAACTTTAAACTTATTGTAAATCAACTATTTTTAGCAACTTGGGTTTGTTAGCCTGTTTCTAACCCATGTTATGTTTTTTTAACTGGCATGAATTTTTCTTGTGCTTTTGTTGGTATTTGAAATCATTGATATATTAGGAAAAAGTTTTATCTAAGTGTGCGTAACACATGCTCAACTTCTTAAATATAGAAATACCTTATTGGTTGATAACAGGGCGATTTGATGTTTGGGCTAAAATCTGTTACGATAACTTTACCATTCTTTAGCTCCATTATGCAATTTGGTCTATATTCTATCGAAAACTGCCGAGGAGGGAAGTCACAGTTTCTATTCTTGTTATTTGTGTCGTGTTTTTAGACCATTGATCTAACCTTGGATGAAAAAGGTATCATTTTCTTGTGATGTATGACTGTTTACTAACTTTAATAGAAAGTTATGATTCTTTGATAGGATTATTCTGCCCTATTTATCCCAAAACTTCTCCTGTGTTCGTCTTTTCTCTGTCCCAAAATGTTGATAGATCCATAAGCTGACACATGTTTTTAGGATATATGACAATCCCAGATATAAACCTTCAATCAAATGTCAAAAACTTGTTATTATCACAGATCGTGGTGTCAAAGGGAAATTTCTCTGTTAAGGTTGTAAATATCTTCCTGTAAGCTTCCATTTTTACTTGTGTGTTGAGCTTATATATCTTCGTCTTGCTCCGTATATTTCTCATATGCTTGTTAGATTCGGTCCATGTGACATTCTTACAGTCACTTCTTTGAGATATATGGTTTGACAAGATGCAGGTGCTGGTCGAGAGTTCCGTGTTGTTCGGGACAATAGAGTTAATCAAAATGCCAGTTCAGATTCAAAGCTTGTTCAAAGTACAACTTCGAGAGGTGAGGGAGTGATATCTAATGGGCCTGTGAAGAGGTACATATAATTGATTCAAACTATTTACTTTCTACTGTTGGTGCTTTTTATTTCTCACGGCTCTCTGAATTGTTTGATTGCTAATTAATAAAAGGCACTTCAAGCTTGTAAAAAATCAAAATAAATTAAGATACAATTGTTATAACTAATCGGGCGAAGGGTGATATTTTTTTGAATCATTGTTCAACTTCTAGGTGTTGTGGTAGTGACCTGCTTTATTAATTTGATTAAAATCTTGCTTTGTTTGTATAGTACGTCTTTGGTGGGATTTACTCGGAACTTCTTGTATATTTTGTTTGTACACACATAATGAAGTATGAATGATCTATTACCTCCTCATTTATTCTAGTGTGAGTTTTTTAAAAATCTGTGTTGAGCGAGATATGTATCTAAGACTGTTAGCTCTTACAGAAATTCAACAGGGTCTTCTGGGAAACAAAATTCTCCAGTTGGTCAACATTCATCTCAGGCTTTGGATGGTCCTGCTGATTCACTAGCGAAGAAAACTAAAGATACCGTGGCAGGTGATGACAGTAAAGAATTGCATGTGGAGAAGCGTCTTCCAACTCCTAGTGCTGATTTGCGAGTGCAAACCAAGGCAAATGATTCTATGCCATATTCTGCAAGTTCTAATAATTCTATAGTCGGGGTTTATTCGTCCTCTTCAGATCCTGTCCATGTGCCATCCCTTCATTCTAAACCAGCTATCAATGTCGGGGCTATTAGGCGGGAGGTTGGAGTTGTGGGTCCTCGTCGGCATTTGTCTGAAATTTCTGTCAAGTCCTCAACTTTTCAAAGCATCTCTGTTTCTAACTCTGAATTAGGAAGGGAAAGCCACTCAAGGGAATCATCTAGGCCATCCAGTGGATTATCTAAAAGTGACCAATCTGGACAAAATATGGTGGCCGTGTCTTCTATATCCGGTCCATCCACGAGCAGATCTTTTTCGAGTAATCAATCTGGAAGCAGATCTCATCACCAAATGACTGGTCATCAGAGAGGTAGTTATTGCTTACTATTCTTTTCAACTGTTGTTTTTCTCTTTAATAATATAAAAGTTGATGCAATTGAATTTGGCATTTACAGCTCATACTTCTAATTATAATGATGGAAAGCACTTTGACTTAACTTAGATGATAAGTTGGCTAGATGATGATTTGCTTCTTTATTATAATTGGTATGTGATGTGTGTTTGCTGGAATTGAGCAGCATAATATGGATGTCAAAGTACTACCTTGAAATCATTTTTGTTATCCTACCGCACGTGGTTTCATGTAATTTGAACACTTGGTTGTTTGGATAAAGTAACCATGCACAAAGATGGATGTTTTAAAAGGAGGCAATGTTTCCTCAAAGAGTTGTGCTTCAAGCAAAAGAAAGAGGAAGAAAGTCCTGGAGTTCATTTTTCCTTTGCACAACATTTTTCTTTGCTTCCTAATAGAGCTAGTGTTTTATAGCATTAGGGATAATGCAGTCTATTGTGAAATACTTCTGCATCTATAATGAGTGAACTTACCAATGCTTTCTTGCTGTAGCTCCGCTGCCAAATAAGGAGTGGAAGCCAAAGTTAACCATCAAACCAGTTGCTAGCACTCCAGTGGTTATTGAAACTTCTGCTAAAACTGTTTCTCCTGCTGCCCGTCCTAAAGAATTGAAAGAGGAGGCAACAGAAATGCAAGATAACATTTCACGGTTGACCATCTCCGAGAATCAAAATGTCATTATAGCTGCACACATCCGTGTCTCCGAGGCTGACCGATATCGTCTGACCTTTGGCAGCCTGGGAACTGAATCAGACACTTCTAGGAATTTAGTTTTTAAGGCCAATGAGGCGGCAGAAGAATTATCCAGAGAACCTTCTGGGAGGTTGGTTTCTTGTATAACTAACTATCATTTTTCAGATCAGAAGTTTTTGACTGTCTCCTGATATAGTGTTACATTATTTAAGAAATTGAGTTAAATTAGCATGCAACCATTTACGTGCAAATTTTCCTTAGGTTCTTTATTATCGATAATTTAATCATTAAAGATTGGATTTGCTTTCGTATTTCCTGAAAATGAAGCATTGTTTGGTATCACAATTTGGGCCGTGCTGCAGATTGCCTGCAAGAATTATATGGTTCAGTCATTTTTTGTGATACGATGATATAAAATATTACTTTCAGACTTACAATCTGTGATTTGTGTGATTTATTAAGAGTCCTGGTTGAATGACTGCAATATGAATTGGCAGTGTTTCAGTCTCAAATCCAGAAGCTTCTGGAGATGAGCTTGGTGGTAGCAAGCAGCTAGAGATGGGAGACGATTCAGTCCAAGCTTCAGGATTCAATTCTCCTGCTTCAGATGCTGAGTCTGATTCTCAATTGACTGAGAAGAAAGAGGCTTCTAGTCCGCAGAAACTGGAGAACTATGCTGATATTGGGTTGGTTGGAGACAACCCGCCATCTTACGCTGCGGAATTGCTACATCAAGATACTTCTGAATTGTCGAACTTTTCGGTGAGTTAGGATTCGATTAATTCTGGTGAAGAAAGAGCATTCTTGTTTGTCTTTGTCTTGTGGACTGATTTGTTTGTCTCTTTGGGACTCGACATACTTTCATTAATCAAACCAGCAGCCCCAAACGCTTTTTTAACTATATTTTTACTGAAAGCAGGGTTATGACCCTCATATGGGATATGATATGCCTTATTTTCGCCCATTGGCTGATGAAACGGTTCGAGGGACAGTTCTGCCATCTTCTCAAGAGGTTAGAATAAAATGTTTAGATGCCATGAGTAACTACACCTCTTTGTTTCTCCCCTTTCTTGCACAAAGCTGGCATTCTCCCAGAAACTCACATTCATAGTCACTTCGTGGCGTGTTGTCCCTCATTTGACTGTTTGACATTTTAGATTTTATTATTAGCACTCAGTTGCTTGGCGTAGTGGAGATTTAGGTTTTGTGCTGGAACCAAATGATTGCTGGAGTCCTAGCGTGCCCTAAACAGAAAAAACTGTAGTGAAAGGCTGCTATTTGGTGATTGCCTCTCATGTTTGCGGTAATCTACATAGAATGACAGGGTAAACAGTAGAAGGTTTATTTTGGATAGTAACTGAAAGTATTACAAAGTTCGGTGCATGTTTTCCTGAATTAATGCATTATCTTTGATTGATCTTTAGCTTTTAAATTTTTAATTGTTAAATTATTTTACAGGTCCTGAGCTCTCATTTAACAAACAACACTGTTCCTGCTTCGACAATTGCGATGGTACAGCAGCCACAGCATCAACAGCAGCTACAGCAACAGATGGCCCAGATGTATCCCCAACTTCATGTTTCCCATTACGCTAATTTAATGCCATATCGCCAGTTCCTCTCCCCCGTATATGTTCCTCCAATGCCCTTACCTGGTTACTCTAACAGTCCTGCCTACCCTCATCCCTCTAACGGCAGCAGTTACTTGCTGATGCCTGGTAATGGTACCCATATATCTCCAACTGGCCTCAAGTACGGTGTTCAGCAATTCAAGCCAGTCCCAACTGGCGGTCCCACAGGGTATGGAAATTTCACCAGTCCAACAGGTTATGCCATCAATACTCCTGGGGTGGGAAACACAGCGGGGCATGAAGATTCATCTCGGCTCAAGTATAATGATAGTCTTTATAATCCAAATCCTCAGGTGACTACATCCCGTTTTTAACCTTATTATCGTTCATGACATGCCTAATGATGAATTTGGCATGTGTACAATTCATAAATTGTTCTACTTTAAGATACAAGAATAAAGGTGAAATGGAAACATAAATCTGGTAGTCATTATTGTGGAGGCCACATTCTAATTTTATTTGAACTTGCTAAAATGATAGAGCGAGTTCACTAATTTAGCGGTTTGCGTAAATATGTTATATAATCGGTTTATTATCTGATGCCAAACATTTACACGTGGACTAGCAAATGAGGTCAGAGCAGTGTAGTGTCAGAGTTCTCTGTGAAATTCATTTATTGATAAGATTTGCAATATGTTAAGAAGACGGAGTTGCTTTTTCCCTGTTTGCTTGGTTTCCCATGCTAGTTTTCTGTACGAGAGAGAGAGAATGTTTAATGTGCATCTAGATGTTTGTTTTTTCCTAGCTACTCTATTCAAATCCGTTTTTATTGGTAGTGATATCAAACAAACAATTTTTTTTAAGTTAAAAATGCTTGCATATTTCTCCCGTTGGATATTTTATTTTTCACTTAATTGCTTCCATTTTCCATTTGAAATGGCAGGCAGAGACATCCGAGATTTGGATGAACCCCAGGGAACTTCCTAGTCTACAATCTGCTTCATATTACAATCTTCCCGGGCAGACACCTCATGCTGCGTATTTGCCCTCGCATGCAGCGGCGGCAGCACAATCTTCTCATATGCAGTTCTCTGGCATGTACCATGCATCCCCGCAGCCTGCGGCAATTGGAAATCATCATCATTTGGGCCCTGCCATGGGTGGTAATGTTGGAGTTGGTGTGGCTGCACCAGGTCCTGGAGCACAAGTGGGTGCTTATCATCAACCTCAGTTGGGTCATTTGAATTGGGCCGTTAACTTCTGAAGATAGTTCATTAAATGCCTTTGGCTTACAGTGACGGAAGTTAGCCATAGATATTTTAGATTTTGCTATTACTAAATGTGTAAAATGCTGTCTTTTAATCAATGCATTAAGTTGTGTTGCCATGTTGTCTAATGTGTTCTCCAGAACAGTTTTCTTGACAAGGAAGACGTTCTTATTCTGAGCCTTTGCTTAATTTGTCTCAGTCCCTGAGATCACTGATCTTTGATCATCCATTCGCTACCGCCCGATTCGGTATCGTCATCTCCTAATTAGTTAATTTCAAGAACTGTACGATTTGAAGATGGTCTCATGGTCCTACCACCACTCAAAAGCCATTGCTGTGAAGAAATGATAAGACACCGAGATGTCATAGCCGTAGATCGTGTGTAACTTTTGATAAATAAACTAACTGTAGTCGGTTTTGCCTCAGATTTGACTCTTCCAGCGGACCTTGCATTGGTAATTTCTCTGATTCTGCAAATGTATGATACATCTGAATTTCTTCTTGGAAGCGTCAAAATGCACGTCCTTTTTGTACATCATTCTCATGTTCTTTGTATATCCCCACATCCCTTTAAATCAATCCATCTCTCAAGTGAATGAATAGTGTGTCTTGGACCCCATTAGTATTGCAGAGGTTTAATGGAAGGTCAATTGAGAAGTTATTGCGCCATGTTGTGGGGTTTAAAATATTTTTATCATATCTATCTTTTCCCAGGTTTGTCATAATTACAAAAATATTCTAACTACTTTCAAATATATATCAAGTTTTTATATGTAATTTTATTGAAACATTTATACATTTATAATAATAATAAATCCTAATGTGCAATCTTGATTTATAGTCGATGGAAATGAAATTAATGATTATCCAAAATCAAAATGAATGTTGGGGGAAAAAAACAAATGTATAACGTGACATTCAACATCGACTGGATTAGTTTTAATGTTAAATGTATGCTTGAAGTTAAATATCTCAAATAGATGTGAAATTTATAAAAAGTCGCACTGGTTCGAGACACTAGGAGAAACACGCCAACCATAAAATTGGAATAAAAACGTATTATTTAATTAAATGATTTAGAGGCTTGTAATTTGGTCTGTCTCCAAATTAATAGCATCTTAAAGAAATTAAATAATTATTTGATTAATTTATAATTACTTGTCCCACCTTACCCGTACACTCCAGTCTGCCATTTTTAAAGACTGGGTTTTAATATTTTTGTTGTGTGTCCATTTTAGGCTACATCGAAAGCTTCCTCTTTCTGGTCGAATTTTGGATCTTATTCTTCGGAATAATAGCACATGCTCTCTGTGTGTGTGTGTGTGTGTGTGTGTCTTGTAATAAACATTTTCATTTTCACTCTAAATAGGAAGGAACTCTGGAATTGTTCTCTTGGAGGGAGACATTATAGTACAAGAAACTATTTCTTCCACTATTTTGCATGGTTTTTCATGCGAAAATTACTTGAATTAAATTGTTTCCGATCAATATTTATTGTTCAGAAACCGCAAAAAGAGACGTACGTAAAATAAATGTATTAACAAATTAATCGGGTTGATGACTCTGAATATATGGTAGAAAAACCTCCTGTCAATTTAATTAAATGATGAGTTTGCATGCCATGCATTTTTATAAATATTAATAATGAATACATAATTGTCTTTTTTTTTTCTCCAGCTCTCTTTAGTCTACAAATACAACATGATTATGATTTGTAAGTTTAATAGTAAGATTTCCATTTTGAGGATAAAAAAGAAAACGGACTCAAATCTTTAATTTTTCGATTTTGCTGAAAATGACTAATTAATTTTAAAAAAAATTAAAAGACTTTATCGTGATGACAGATTGGATGTTCCACACCGTAGATGTAGATTTATGAGCGTTTTATCACTTTATCTAGGGCTTAGAGTGTATTTATATGTTTGTGATGCTTTATTTATATATATGTAGGAGTGATATATATCATATTATATCGAAAAATGTATACTATTTACTGTACTGAAAATCATGATTATTTACACCGATATCGTACCAATTCGGTGTATCAAACTTTTTGGTATATATAATTAACATACCGATCATACCAAAGTGTTGTGGTATACCGAAATTTCGGTATGATATCGATATATATAATTTTATTAAAAAAAATTATCTTATATTTTTTAAATTTTTTAACTTTATTAGTTAAAAATATCAAATATTTTTAATTTATGTATATTATTTCGATATATATAAAAAATTTCAAATATAAATCCGTTATCATGCCGAATATTTCGACATCAATATTATACCGTACTGAACATTTCGGTATATCGAAAATTTTAGTACATTCGACATTTTTTTATGCGGTAAAAATCGATATATAGAAAATTAGGTATTTTATCTTACCCCTAGTAAAGATTTGTCTAATTCCGTCACATCGACGGTGTTTTTGATACAAGATAAAAAAATGGATAAAAGGACAGAATATAAAAAAATGCTATAATAATTAAATATTCTCACACACACATGCGCNTAAAATCAAGAGTAGGTCTCTTATGAGACGGTCTCACGAATTTTTATCTGTGAGACGAGTCAAGCATACCAATATTCACAATAAAAAGTAATATTTTTAGCATAAAAAGTAATACTTTTTTATGCATGACCTTNTCAGTTGGGTCATTTGAATTGGGCCGTTAACTTCTGAAGATAGTTCATTAAATGCCTTTGGCTTACAGTGACGGAAGTTAGCCATAGATATTTTAGATTTTGCTATTACTAAATGTGTAAAATGCTGTCTTTTAATCAATGCATTAAGTTGTGTTGCCATGTTGTCTAATGTGTTCTCCAGAACAGTTTTCTTGACAAGGAAGACGTTCTTATTCTGAGCCTTTGCTTAATTTGTCTCAGTCCCTGAGATCACTGATCTTTGATCATCCATTCGCTACCGCCCGATTCGGTATCGTCATCTCCTAATTAGTTAATTTCAAGAACTGTACGATTTGAAGATGGTCTCATGGTCCTACCACCACTCAAAAGCCATTGCTGTGAAGAAATGATAAGACACCGAGATGTCATAGCCGTAGATCGTGTGTAACTTTTGATAAATAAACTAACTGTAGTCGGTTTTGCCTCAGATTTGACTCTTCCAGCGGACCTTGCATTGGTAATTTCTCTGATTCTGCAAATGTATGATACATCTGAATTTCTTCTTGGAAGCGTCAAAATGCACGTCCTTTTTGTACATCATTCTCATGTTCTTTGTATATCCCCACATCCCTTTAAATCAATCCATCTCTCAAGTGAATGAATAGTGTGTCTTGGACCCCATTAGTATTGCAGAGGTTTAATGGAAGGTCAATTGAGAAGTTATTGCGCCATGTTGTGGGGTTTAAAATATTTTTATCATATCTATCTTTTCCCAGGTTTGTCATAATTACAAAAATATTCTAACTACTTTCAAATATATATCAAGTTTTTATATGTAATTTTATTGAAACATTTATACATTTATAATAATAATAAATCCTAATGTGCAATCTTGATTTATAGTCGATGGAAATGAAATTAATGATTATCCAAAATCAAAATGAATGTTGGGGGAAAAAAACAAATGTATAACGTGACATTCAACATCGACTGGATTAGTTTTAATGTTAAATGTATGCTTGAAGTTAAATATCTCAAATAGATGTGAAATTTATAAAAAGTCGCACTGGTTCGAGACACTAGGAGAAACACGCCAACCATAAAATTGGAATAAAAACGTATTATTTAATTAAATGATTTAGAGGCTTGTAATTTGGTCTGTCTCCAAATTAATAGCATCTTAAAGAAATTAAATAATTATTTGATTAATTTATAATTACTTGTCCCACCTTACCCGTACACTCCAGTCTGCCATTTTTAAAGACTGGGTTTTAATATTTTTGTTGTGTGTCCATTTTAGGCTACATCGAAAGCTTCCTCTTTCTGGTCGAATTTTGGATCTTATTCTTCGGAATAATAGCACATGCTCTCTGTGTGTGTGTGTGTGTGTGTGTGTCTTGTAATAAACATTTTCATTTTCACTCTAAATAGGAAGGAACTCTGGAATTGTTCTCTTGGAGGGAGACATTATAGTACAAGAAACTATTTCTTCCACTATTTTGCATGGTTTTTCATGCGAAAATTACTTGAATTAAATTGTTTCCGATCAATATTTATTGTTCAGAAACCGCAAAAAGAGACGTACGTAAAATAAATGTATTAACAAATTAATCGGGTTGATGACTCTGAATATATGGTAGAAAAACCTCCTGTCAATTTAATTAAATGATGAGTTTGCATGCCATGCATTTTTATAAATATTAATAATGAATACATAATTGTCTTTTTTTTTTCTCCAGCTCTCTTTAGTCTACAAATACAACATGATTATGATTTGTAAGTTTAATAGTAAGATTTCCATTTTGAGGATAAAAAAGAAAACGGACTCAAATCTTTAATTTTTCGATTTTGCTGAAAATGACTAATTAATTTTAAAAAAAATTAAAAGACTTTATCGTGATGACAGATTGGATGTTCCACACCGTAGATGTAGATTTATGAGCGTTTTATCACTTTATCTAGGGCTTAGAGTGTATTTATATGTTTGTGATGCTTTATTTATATATATGTAGGAGTGATATATATCATATTATATCGAAAAATGTATACTATTTACTGTACTGAAAATCATGATTATTTACACCGATATCGTACCAATTCGGTGTATCAAACTTTTTGGTATATATAATTAACATACCGATCATACCAAAGTGTTGTGGTATACCGAAATTTCGGTATGATATCGATATATATAATTTTATTAAAAAAAATTATCTTATATTTTTTAAATTTTTTAACTTTATTAGTTAAAAATATCAAATATTTTTAATTTATGTATATTATTTCGATATATATAAAAAATTTCAAATATAAATCCGTTATCATGCCGAATATTTCGACATCAATATTATACCGTACTGAACATTTCGGTATATCGAAAATTTTAGTACATTCGACATTTTTTTATGCGGTAAAAATCGATATATAGAAAATTAGGTATTTTATCTTACCCCTAGTAAAGATTTGTCTAATTCCGTCACATCGACGGTGTTTTTGATACAAGATAAAAAAATGGATAAAAGGACAGAATATAAAAAAATGCTATAATAATTAAATATTCTCACACACACATGCGCACGTGCAACAAGACACGTGCACACAATTAAATAAAAACAATCGTATTCTTCTGTCCGTAACAAATCTCTATTATTAATTTGTGCTTTAACTCGCTGCTAATCTAATCAATTAATTTAATAAAACATATAAAGTAAGCCACATATTTAATTTATTATTTTCTTTATGTTCTGTAAAGTAAATCTTTAATTTTCTATTTGTGTGAATTATATTATCATTTTATTTTTATTTTTATTATATTTGGAAACGGAATAATTNAAGAGATTCGTCTCACAAAATACGACCCGTGAGACCGTCTTACACATATTTTTGCCTAAAATCAATAAAAGACATCTTTCAATCCATATTATTAAAAATAGATGAGTTACATGTAAAATAGAGGTATTTTAGTATTTAATAGAAAATAATTACAATAAAAGATAGTTTTATATTTTCACAAAGATGTGACATCTAGAATTTTTTTTCCATGTTTGGAGAGACTATTTCTACATTGGAATCTATTTTTTTTCTCTTTATTTTAAGAAATTGGTTAATCGTTTAATAACAAAACAAGTAGTAGATTTTAGATTTTATTTGTCGAAAAAAACGAAAAAAGAATAAAACCAATAGTTTAAATGAATTGTTGATATATGGATCATACAATTCATTCGTATCATACATACATACACACACACAT
>NC_133315.1:2023650-2207406 GCF_012295235.1 Primulina huaijiensis
TATATATAAAAGTTTTGATATGTTATATACCAATTGTATACATATTTATATATGTGAACATCGATGATGCGATACTCGTCTATTGGATGTGATGAAACCAAAAAAAAAGAATATGATATGATCTCATGAGTCAAATTTGTGATATAAATCTCTGATCCAACTTGACTGATGAAAAAATATTAACTTTTATGTAAAAAAATATTACTTTTTATTGTAAATATAAATCAAGTTAATCCGTCTAACAGATATAAATATATCGTATTTCAAGAGACCTACTCAAAGTTTTATCATAACATAATAATAATTATTTCAATAATTGAAAGATGTATTGTGCGTAAAATAACACAACGTAGAGCCCATGGTTTCATTTCTATTCTCATCTGAGTGACTACAAATCACAATTAATTAGAGGTTTATCATACGTCGATTTCTCATATATTGCACATTAAATTCCATGTATGATTGAATTCAAATAACTAAGGGTGTCCATTCGGATCAGCTGGCTTGGGTTGGGTTGGGTTGGATTGAACAATAATACTATTCAAAAATTGCTCAACCCGAATCCAACTCGAAACCGAAAACTCTCAATCCGAACCCGAACCCGAATTCGAATCAACCCGATTAATCCGATTTTGAATTTTTGTTTTAAAATTTTTTTAAAAATAAAATTAAAAAAATACTAATATTGTAATTTAAATACATTATAACAAAATCTTTCTCATATATATGATTTAAATTTGAAAGTCTAATTATAGAAAAATAAAATATATTTACTATATCAAATAAACAATTGTTTAAAAAATAAATAAAATGTTCTAAATAAATATTAAATTATAAAAATATATAATATAAATATACAATAAATAATTTTTCAGACATAAAATATAAAAATGTAGTAAATATTTATTAATTATAATTTTTTTTAAAAATTAAAATTTTCGGGTTAACTCGAACCTAACCCAACTCGATAATTTTTTTCGGGTCTATCGGGTCTAACTCGATCTGATCCGAACCCGAAAACTTCAAACCTAATAAATTTTTTTAATTGAACTGTATCGGATTGATGTGTTGTAGGGGTGTCAATCGGGTGGGTTGGGTTGGGTCGGGTTTCGGATCAACCCGCGAAATTTTTTTTATTTTTTTTTCAACCCGAACCCGAAGCAACCCGAAAACCCCAACCCGAACACGAACCCGTATAACCCGACTCAACCCGTCTAACCCGCCTAACCCGAATTTTATTTATTTATTTTAAATTTTTTTTAAAAAATTAATGAAAAAAATTCAAAAAAATAAAAAATAATAATAATATTTTAATTTAAACACATAATAACAAAATTTTCGATTTAAATTTGAAAGTTTAATAGTAGATAATTAAAAGTATATTTACTAAATCAAATAAAAAATTGTTAAAAAAATAAAAATATTCAAAATAAATATTAAATGATGAAAATTTATCATATAAATATACAATTAATTTTGTTCAAACATACAATATATAAAAATATAGGTAATATTTTAAAAAAAAAAGTTCGCAGGTCAACCCGCGACCCAACCCGAAACCTGCCTAACATGGCACTAACCCGAATCCACCCAACCCGAACCCAACCCGAACCCGAACCCGAAAAACCCCAACCCGAACCTGATTTTTTTCGTGTTGGGTCGTGTCGGGTTGACTTGTCGTTAGGGGTGGGTACGGTACGGTATACCGTACCGAACTACGGTACCGTATACCGTACCGTAAATATCGGTATGGAAAAATCCATACCGATACCGATACCGAAAATTCGGTATACCGAATTTTCGATATGAAAAAGTTCATATCGGATACCGTACCGACACCGAAAAAATGTCGGTATACCGAAAATATTTTCGGTATACCGACATTTTTTCGGTATACCGATCTTAAATTTAAAAAAAAATAAAAAAAAAATTATTTTCGGTACCGAAAAAAAAAATTTAATTACCGATACCGATACCGAAAATTTCGGTACGGTATCATACCGTACCGAAATTTTCGGTATATTGATTTTTTCGGTACGGTATTTCGGTATTTTTTCGGTACGGTATTTCGGTATTTCGATATTTCGATATATTTTCCCAGCCCTACTTGTCGTGTCGTATTTTGACACCCCTAATGTGTTGTGTCTGATTTTGACATTCCAAAAATAACCCTATATTTTATTCCACAAGAAAAAAATATAATTTAAAAAAAATGGAAATATATTTTTTATTTTCATTGCAGTGGAACCTCGTTCTTTATAAAGCAGGTCCACTGTCCTCTTTTCTTGAACACGCTTCCTAGCTTTCGTTACACACTGCAAGCAAACATCACTCGCCACAAATTATAGTCATTCAGTGTCCGATTCCAAAGCAAACATGAAATTCACAAAAAAATCTTAGTTTGTTCTGATCAATCCCATTTCTCATCTTTCTGCGTTTAATTTGTTAATTTCCAGCTAGCCATGGTGGATATGTACGGTTCCCATTCAAAGCATCCGTCCTTTTCTTCTACGCTCCTCGATGCAATTTACCGTTCCATTGATCAAGGGAACGAGGAGAATATGGTGCCTTGCCGAGAAATTACCAGGCGGAAGAAAGAGCTGCATGAGCGTTGTAACTCGAACATGGTGGAAGGTGCTAATGGGCGGTGCGGTGTGTTGATCCAGAGAAAAGAGGAGAGCGCGAGTTCTCAGCGGGATTTTTTGATAGAGAAACGGGTGTGTGGGAAAGTGGCTGTTCGGGAGAAATCAGCGGCGGTGGAGAATTACAGCTCGAGTTCTTGGGATTCAAGTTGTGGCGGCGGCGGCGTGGCTGGCGCCTCCGGGGGCTCTGGGATTTTTTCATCTTTTGACGGTGATACTTTCTATGGGAAAAGATTGAAGCCGATTCGGGTCTGGGATTCTGGCCAGGAGAAGGATAAGAAATTGATTAATCACCATGAGAAACCCCTAAAGAATCAAGACGGATTATCGAAGAAGAATTCTCGAGCTTTGAAAATGTACGCCGGTTTGAAGAAAGTGAAGCAACCCATCTCCCCCGGCGCCGCCCGTCTCACTGGTTTCTTGAATTCATTATTCTCCAGCGCCGGAAAATATTCAAAGAAACCCACAATCAACGATCCCGACATTAATTCTCCGACCTTAAAGTCTGCCGACTCCTCCACGAGCTCATCTGCCTCGTCTTTCTCAAGATCCTGCCTCAGCAAGACGCCGTCGTGTAGAGGCAAGCCCAACGGCGGCGAGAAAAGATCTGTCAGGTTTTCTCCGGTAAGCGTGATCCTGAATCAGAATTCTCAGTCATGTGGGAACAAATCTTCGCCCAAAGCGATTAAGAACAAAAATCAGAAACTGGAAGCAGTAAAAAACAGCGCTAGCAACAGTATTATTTCATCTCCCAACATTGACGCACAGATGCTGCTGCATGCAAACGAGATGAACAAAAAAGTGGAGGAAGCTGCACGAGATTTACTGAGAAATTACCAGATGAAAATGGATTGCGAATTCCATTTCGATTTAAAAAAATCCCAGATCAGTAATCAACTCTTTAATCAAGAATTTGATGAAGAATCTGAAGAAGACGATGATGCAGCAAGTTATGCAAGTTCTGATTTGTTTGAATTGGATAATCTTTCCGCCACTGGAACGGAGAGGTTGGAATTGCCGGTGTATGAAACCACTCGTCTCCCTGCAACTGGTTTAATATTGTAATAATCCAAAAATCATAATAAAATGAGTATTTGTAATTTTTTAGCATAATTTTTAATTTGTTACTGATTTGGGGGTTTGCAAGCATGCATATATATCAAGCAAAATTAGATTCTTGTCAAGTATTTCGATATTCTTGTTAATTGAAGTTTTAATGGTAGAATCTTAAACAATATCAATGATTTACCACGAAGCATGCATCTTTCGTCGTCTTATCTCGCAAAATTCGAGAGAAAAAGTAAGTTATTACATAGATTTTGATTATCGGTTACGAGTAAGTAAGATTATACATAGTAAGTTTTCATTACAAATTTTCCACAAATGGATATATATGTGATTGTAGGAAATAGGAATATCATGTTTGGAGTAATAATAAAAACATAAAAAACTCTTGTTTTACGGTTTCACGGATCAATTTCGTGAGTCGAATATCTTATTTGTGTTATCCATGAAAAATATTACTTTTTATGTCAAGAGTAATGCTTTTTATTGTGAATATCGGTAGGGTTAACCCGTCTCACAGAAAAAAATTCGTGAAACTGTATCACAAAACACTTACTCTAATAAAAGTACAGGAGAACTATGCGAGAGCCCAAAGGTAAATTTTGAGTAAGTTGGTTCACACACTAATATGCTGAAAAGAAGGAAAGAATAAAGCGACATGTTCTTCTAGTAAGAATCAAGGAAACCAAAGTGGCAACAAGGAAAAGCTAGGAATATTTGTTCCAATGAACAACCAAATATCGAAATTAAGTAACAAAATAGTATATATAATTCCTAGAAAACATAGAAAAAACTAATCAATATGCTGATAATTAATAGTATTCGGACTATAACTAAAGTCCTACATTGAAATATCAAGAGGAAGATCATGAGTTAATAAGATAAAATGATATCTCTATTTGTATGAGGTCTTTTGGGTAAAGACTAAAAACAAATATATGAGAACTTAGATTAAAGTGGACAATATTATGCCATTATGCAGATTTGCGACTTCCATGTTACAACAAATGGTATCAGAACATTGGTCTAGATCGAGCCATGTGGGTGAAATTCTCAGATACTTAAATGAAGAAGTGAGGCATCCCGATAATAATTATTGATAAGCTCTCGAGGTGGGTGATGCTTCCGATATTTCATATAAGGCGTGTGCTCCAACACGACGAAGAGAAGTGACCTAGATTGGAATACATATAATGCTTGAGGGGAGGCCCGAACCATGAGACTAATGATGGAATTTCTTTCAAGGGGAAGATTGTTGGGAATGCAACCAAAGTCTTATATGAAATGTGTTAATAAGATAAAATGATATTTCGATCGGTACGAAACTTTTTGGATAAAAAAACAAAAAGCAAATCCATGAAAACTTAGGCTCTCAAAGTGGACGATATCATAACATTGTGGAGATATGTAACTTCCACGTTACAACAAATATGAAAGAAAATAATTAAATAAATACAAATATGATATAATATACACTTCTGAATACCTTGATGCAACTACTGGAAAACACGATGAGAACTCATGTGTTCAATTATTTTAATATAAATTGTGACGTTTAATCAATTATCAATCAAATCTAATAAAAATATTTTTGTTCGAATAATGTAGGGCACAGCTTTATTATTACAACTACTTTACGCATGCAACCTATCTATACTTGCAGGCTTTATATTCAAATTTTATTGAAATTCTTTTTAATTTCCTTAAAATCATTTAAATTTCAAAGTCGGCCATTTTATTAAGGCTCGTATAATTTTTTTAAAAATTAAACTTTACATATAAAACTTACTGTCTTTATATCAAAAAAGAATTTATAAAAACTATATTAAAAAATTTGTTCATATGTGGGCATTTGCTGGAAAGATAACAATCCAATTTTGTGGGTACATTGAAATATTCAATTTTATATCATATAATAATTTTGTTTGGTACAAGACTGGTTTTTTCATTAATTTTTTTTCATGAATTGTCTTTTTGAAAGGGTGTCAACCAACCCACTATTACATCGACACATAATTTTCTATCTTTTAATCTTATGTCTCGTCTTATTGAGACACTCAAAAAATTCGTCTTATATCTTGTTGGGGTCAATTTTATGTATGCATATTTAATACTATAGTTTGAGATGGACTTTTGCTTATTTGTGGTTATAGATTTTGCCTTTTCTTCAAGGCATTGCAAAAAATGCACACAAACATTAGGACGTTGGAAGTGAGATGAGTCGATTAGTCGTCACTTTGTGATGTAGCGATATAAACATTATGTTTCAAATCGTGTAGCGATATTAGGACATTGGAAGTGAGAAGAGTCGATTAGTCATCGTCTTGTAGTGCAGTGATATAAACATTTATGTTTCAAATCGTAAATGACTCAATTGACACATTCGTAAATGAATTATTTTAAATGACTCAATTGTTACATTATTCAACTAAAAAGTCACTCCGATAGGTGAAAGTTTTTTTTCCACTTGATTTAGGATTTTTTTGGTAAGTTTTGGGGTTTTGAGACTCGTATTTTAATTTTAATGTAAATATATTAATTTTATNATATATATATTGTATTAATTAATTAATAATTATGTCATATTTATATATAAAGAGTATGATATTTATTTATTATAATATAAAATTTAAAATAAAAATAAAGTTATTTTAAATTTTCAATTAATAAAATAATCTTGAAAATAAAAACGTGTACCTAATTAAATTTAATAACAGTGATTGGAATTGAAAATCAATTTAATTCAAAGATAAAATTTACTTTTTATTTGGATAATATATCAATTGAGCCACGTATAATAAATAATTCATATATCAATTTATGAATTTATCAATAATTGGTATTTTTATTGTTTATTAAAATCTATATTTTTTTAAGGAAAAATGAAGAAATTGAGTTGCGTACGATGGTATGGGTCCTACATTGATAGTCAAATCTGAACTGAAACACAACTCGAAGCCCATTAACGTTTGGATCACGTGATGGGCTGACCCATGTTGTCGAAAGCCTGTCTCCTAGGTGCACGTGCGTGAGCCCACTTTCTTTAATCAAATCCAGACCTGCCACCACAAATTGTCTGGAAATCTAATCAGCAAAATCACTCGTGTAAATCTCACACGTGCGCTCTTAGTCTTACCACCATCATTTTTTTTTTGCTGAGGTGGTTCCAATTTCCATTTCCATCATTGTCAATTCGATTTTAATTGAAGTTTAATTTGTGATTTTGAAACTTATATTTTTTTATAACTTGGAAATTTATGCATTTATTCTTAAATTTTGTATGTTATTTAATCTATTAATTAATTTATATTATTAAAAATTAATAAAACATTTTTTATTTTTACGTTTAATCTTGTACTAAACACGTTTAAACAAGAGATATTGGGTTAGAATCCACCTATGATGATTGTCTAGCCGGACAACAATTCAATGCACTTCCATCCACCCTGCATAATTGGGGTCTTCGATGGATCCAACTCAAGTTAATAAGAATAATGATATAAGTACAACCAATATATCGTTACAACGATATTTACAATCATTATATCGCGAGATTTTACTGTTATATCGCGAGATTTTGTATTCAATATGTAATAAGATTTTGACAAATTGAATTTTTGCATTGAATTTTTTGTGTTGTACAAATTGATGTACAAATATGGATGTACATGTAGCATCACTCAGTTAATAATCTTTTCAAAGAAAAAAAGGAACTGTTAAACCTCTTTTAAGATTGTCAATTCGGGTGAGTTGGGTTCAGTTGAGCAATAATACTATTCAAAAATTGCTCAATCCGAACCCAAACCCGAGCCAACGGAACCCGAACCCGAATCAACCCGATTTTGAATTTTTTTAAAACATTTTTTAAAGAAAATTTAAAAAAATTCAAAAAAAAAATATTTTAATTTAAACACATAATAACAAAATCTCCATCATATATATGATTTAAATTTGAAAGTCTAATTATATAAAAATAAATATATTTACTTAATAAAATAAACAATTGTTTAAAAAATAAAAATATTCAAAATAAATATTAAAATATGAAAATTTATGATATAAGTATACAATAAATATTTTTTCAGACATACAATATATGAAAATGTAGGCAATATTTATTAATTATATTTTTTTAAAATCCGAACCCAACCCAACGCGATCATTTTTTTCGGGTCAACTATCGGGTTCAACCCGATCTAACCCGAACTCGAAAATCTCGAACCCAAAACTGATTTTTTTCGGGTTGAACCGTGTCGAGTTGGTGGGTCGTATATGATTTTGACAATGCTAACCTTTTTAATATGAGAAATTGACTTTGAATTCAAAGAATAAATAAATTTCACAGTTACATGAATTAGCTGGTATAGAAATGCAAATGAATCGATAAACGTCCTCACGCTTTTGCTTTCCATCAGGGACTTCAAAAAAGGACTGCTGTTATGAATTAGAATAACTACTACAATGAAAAGCATGTAAAAGTTAATAGTTTTTTCCAAGTGACAACATATGGTACATCTTTAAACCAAGTGATTGCCAATGTACCTTGTTATCGACTGCCCTGAAACTTCAAGTTTCAGTCTTAACGTGATATCAAAACCAGGTTTCCCCCGTTATACATTAGACTTTTTTATGGGCCACCCGATAATGTTTTGTAAAATTCACGCTTCATTTGATTATTCCTAGGGATAAGATGTGTATTAGATTTCTCACCTCGACTGAATTAAGTAATTGAGAGTTGTATATATAGACTTGGATAATCATCTTAAGCCAGCTTTTGAAGTTAAATTAAGTCTAAGTTCCAATCTTAAGATGAATATTCGATTGAATACGGATAATTCCCCATTTCCTACCAAAACAATAAACATTTTTTTCTACTCAACAAATGCGGTTATCTAGATTTTCGACATCGAAAAATTAAGAGGCACTGGCACATCTAACAAGAAATAAAAAAAATTCATTATATTGTGTAAATTTCCCAGAAATGTGAGTTCAAATCGTAATAACAACAAATTTTAAGTCTGTCACCTGATATATTTCAAAAAAATTCTCGAGTCATATCCAATAAAATTCAGCTAAATTTACCCAATCCGCCAATTAATCAGGGCTTCGATATTTAAATCAGCAGCAACTTCATTAATTTAGTCAAACAAATTACACCTTTTTTTTTACTCATAGGTAATAATACAAGGATAGCCCCTTGTTTGGAACATATTGAATTGAAGCAGTGTTCTAAAAGGCGTCGTGTGATATATTTTTAAAAAATCCTCGAATCCTGTCAACTAAAATTCAGCTGAATTTACCCAATCCGCCAATGATGCAATCTTCAATATTTAAATCAGCTGTAGCTTCAATAATTTAGTCAAGCAAATTAAACCCTTTTTTACTTACATGTAATAATACCAGGATATCCCCTTATTTGGAAACAGATTGGATTAAACTATTGAAGTGAGAGAATTGGATATGTTAATGTTCTTGTCTGAAGTGACAGAGAACTGACAAAGATCAATCTTGAACTGTCAAACAGTAAGAAAACGATTTAATCCCAACTCAAATTTAACATCAAGGCAAGTAAACTGGAAATAAATTCAAAAATAATAACTACGAAAAAGATGAAAATATTAGCTTTGTGATTGGAGCAGAACTATGCTCTTGTGGGGTAAATCCTTTCTTCCGTCTGGTCCAAAAAATTAAAAATTACAGATGATATTCCTCATCTCGTCCCTGTTTCTTTTATTTTCTCATGAGCTGATTTTATTTGGATTTTTTTTTGAGAAAATACCATTTTCGTTACAAAATGTTGGAATATTTTAAGGCTTAATAAATATAAATTAAGCACAAGAAGATGAAGAAAAAATAACTCAATTGTTCTATGCGTCAGGAGAGGCGCCTGGAAGGGTCTTCTCAGCACCCCATATGGCTTGAAACAATTCGGGCCATAGGGGAGGCGCCTAGAAATGCCTAAAGCGCCTCCTCTGTGCCCTGGTTTTCTCTAGGACCATGGGGGAGACGACTGTAAAATGGCACCTAGGCGTTTGGTGGCGTTTGGTGATAATATGTGCAATTTTCATGATATATTGCATCCAAATGATGTCTCTTGATGATTTAAATATGATTTTTGGATGAAAAGACACTCTATTGTTTTAACAACATGTCTGATTGATATTCTGAACCTTTTGCATTCATATTGTTTGCATATTTTTATTTCTATTCTAAAAAATAGTTTGTTTCATTTCTGGTTATGAAATTTTTGATTTCTAGTAATACTATCAGAAGTTGGAAGTCGTTGTATTTTGAGTAGGGCTGGGAAAATATACCGAAATATAGAAATACCGAAATACCGTACCGAAAAAATACCGAAATTACTGAAAAAATCAATATACCGAAAATTTCGGTACGGTATCAAATTTTCGATATCGGTATCGGTAAGTAAATATTTTTTTTTCGGTATTTCGGTATATACCGAAATACCGAAAATAATTTTTTTTATTTTATTTTTTAAATTTAAGTTCGGTATACCGAAAAAATGTCGATATACCGACATTTTTTCGGTTTCGGTACGGTATCCGGTATGAACTTTTTCATATCGAAAATTCGGTATACCGAACATTCGGTATACCGAATTTCCGGTATCGGTATGGATTTTTCCATACCGATATTTACGGTACGGTATACCGTACCGTACCGTACCCACCCCTAATTTTGAGAGATTAGTGTCATGTCCCATGAGCACTATTCTATTAGAGAAAATTCGTCTTAAGGACAAATAATATTATCTTGCCTCGACTTCAAATTTTCCAACATAATTTTATGATTCTTGTCTTAAATTTGTACTATGGAATGAAAAGGATAATAAATCATATGTCTAAAATTTGCAGCATCAAATGAGATATGCGTTGAAATATAAATGATCTCAATCCTTTTATTGGAAAGTTATATAGATCCTTAAATATTAGAAAATAATATTTCATCATATTCATTGATGATAATACAAGATATGAGATGTATATATTGCGAAATAAAAGATGAAGCTTTAGTAGCTTTCGATAAACATAAGAATGATGTATAATTATATACAATGTGTTGTATATGTTGTGACAATTTGTACTCCAAGTTGTTAGATTGTTGTTGAATTTTTTAAGCTATGTACACTCAAAAACTTTGAAAAAGATATTAAATCTTGAAATAAGTTTTATAACTTTTACGCTTAGAATTTAAATTGTGAATGAAATATGAGATTCCAAGTTTAAATTTTGTAAGCAAACACACTTAAATATAATTTGGTAAGAGATTTAAAATCTTAAATTTGGATTTCTAAGTTACAACGCTTAAAATTTAGAGAACTTGGAAGTTTAATACTAATCCAGCTGACAAGTGAAGTGATAAACTTAGAGAATGCAATATTGTCAAAGTTGATAATAATGTATTAGCTACCACCCTTCAATATGAGCTTAACAAGATATAAAATCTTGAATTTGGATTTTTAAGTTATGAATCATAGAATTTATAACTTATTCTTATCGAGAGGAACCGGTATAGTAAGTAAACAACATTCTTAAAAAAGAAACAATGTAAGAAAAATGATGTAATTCATTTTCAATTGTAATAATGTCATAAATTCCATAAATATATCGAATTGTGGAGGTGCCTTATTAAAGTATAAATATCATGTTAAAATACGATACAAAATTGAATGAATGATGGTAAGTCCTGAAGTGTACGTTGAAGAAATAATACCATGCTAAATTTGACCTAGAGTCGTGTTATCAATTTTGATTGAGTAAAATCATAGGAAAAATTGACGGATCCATTGTAAAATTTGAATCGAGATCAAGTGTATAACTTGTCAGGAGGAATGAGTTTAAAACATGCAAATAAAATTTTCATAGTGCCAACCCAACTTTATCGATCGGAGATCCCAATATCTTAGTCCAATGAGACAACTAAATTATGAGAACTTGTGCTATCACTTGAGAATTAATCTCTTCCCATTCCTAGGACGAAGAGCGTTGTTGTCTAAAATGTAGTGAGGATAAGATTGTACTTTTAATTGTTCTTTTTCTTGTAAAAGATGGAATATGGTAGGATAATCTTAAAAAGGGACCACCTATATAAGTGTGAGGATGAGCCACCTTAAAGAAACACTTATAAGAATTCTAAGTGTTTTCAAGATTCAGATCAAAGAAATTACATGATAGCTCACTGAATTTATAAGTGGCTTCTGATCTTATCAGCTATCAGAAGAAATAAGAGATCAACATACCACGAAGGAACTTTTGATAAAGTGGTATTTGAATTCGTGGTTATCCAACGGTCACATTTGCAGATCTTGGTCAATAACATTAATGATACAAGAACAAGTAGTACAAGAGAATTAATGAGACAAGACATATTTTACAAGCGGGAGGAATGTTGATAATAAACATACATGAAATTAATATATTGTGTATATCAGAAGTTAGTTTTGTGCTCTGTTGTTGTCAACACGAGCACACAATATGCATCGAAAATTAATTATTTAACGCACAAGTATAACTTGAATAAATCGAGACCAGATTTAAATTATGCACAAATACAAATACTTATGCAATGTCTCATGACAAAAATTCACTAGAAAAATATGTAAACAATTTACACCAAAGCAATACTAGTGAGTATAACAAAACTAAATTCCTTGACACTCCAAAGAATTAAAATGCATCAAAATAAACCAAAATCAAAACTAGATGCATAAACCGAAGTTTCTTTAAAAACAATAGAAGAACACTATTCGATCAACACTCTGTGTCAGTGTTGTTCTGCGCGTGTCTTCAACACCAATCATCAACACGGTATAACAGTGAATTAATCACACAAAATCTTCACACGAAAATCTCCAATACTGAACTTTTATGTATGTTCAGAAAAATTCGAGCAGCTGCGTAAAGATCCTCTCCAAAATCGTCACGTTCTTCTCTCAATGTTCCATGTATATATATCTTCATATCTTGACCTAATTATTTTTTCATAAGAACAAAATCCTACAAAAATGGAAACAAAAGTTTATTAGGAATAAGATTCTATTCAAATCTAAGATATTATATATTAGAAATAAATACCAAAAACAAATCATAATAGATAAATACAAATATTAGATTAGGTCAACCAAGTCTAGGAATAAATCTTATTATTAGATCAAGTCAAATTAGTATAGAAATGCAAAACTCTTATTTTTTTCTTTAAATAAAGGAGAAAGATTAATTAGGAATAAACTATTCCTTTCACCGGTTTTGATCAAATGGTATTCGAATTCGTACTTATCCAACTGTCACATTTGCAGATCTAGTCAGAAGAATTAATTATACAAGGACAAGTAGTACAAGAGCATTATAATGAAAAAAGACATCATCATACAAAGCTTAGATCAAATGGTATTCAAATTTTTGGTTATCCAACGATCACATTTTAGATCAGGTCAGAAGCATTAATGATACAAGGTTCGTTCGATCCTGGGTGTGGAGGCAGTGCCCACACCCTATATGAATGGTTGGGATTTCAATTCATGGGAAAAAAAATTTAAAAAAAAAAAATTGTGCCAGAAAAAATTCTGGCCCTTGGATGTACCCCCGCAGACACTGTCTGCAGGGGTAGGATTGAATAATCCATGATACAAATACAAGTAGTACAAGAGCATTAATGAGTAGAGTTATCAAAATGGACCACCCACCCCACCAAATGATAGGTTGTGGGGTTGCATACTAACCCGTCCCAACCCACAAAATATACCTAAAAATTTGTGGGTTGGCCCATCTCACTGACCCTTTTTGACAACTTTATTAATGAGACAACACATATCGTGCAAGCATGGATATTGAGGAATTTGGATTGTTGAACTCTCGAGCTCTATAAATACATCATTTGAAGGGAATATCAGGAGTGATGGAAAAAGAATCAAATAAGAGAGTGCATAAAGAAGAGTACAAGATAGTGAGCTGGTTAAAAAATCAAGGATTCATTCATTTCAAACCACGCTCGAAACGTATGGTGTTGATCCCCAAAATTCATCAAATATTTAGCATCTTAAGAGTGAATTCTTGTAAACAAGCCAAAAACCATCTTATAAACCTTACTTTTTATGTTGTATTCTTCTCATTTGTAAAATGTCATGATGTCTGTTCTTAATGTTTAGTTTTATAGTATTGTAAATCATTATGTGGTGTGATATGGATGTAACATAGAGAGTAATTCATCCTGCTATGTGATCTGAACGTTATCTAGTGGTACTTTCTTTGGATTGAGGAAGAAAAAGAGACGTAGAAGTAATTGGTTTCAACTTCTACAAACAGATACAATGTCTTTTTATTTTCTGCATTTTCTTAATTTTGTCTATATGCTTATATGTTGACTATGTGAACATGTATGCTCTTAGAAAAACATTTTATGGAAAACTTAAGTATTATCCTGACAACTAAACTTTATATCAAATTGATTCAAAGCTTAATAGCCTAGAATCAACTTGTGGTCTAAATATTTTTATAAATGATATAACGAGACACGAAGTTTGTTCACCTCTTATCTAGACCATATTTCTCATTTATTCGATCTTAACATAAATTAATTATCTAAGGATGTCCCAACAAATCTTTATACCCATTCAAATCACATGGCTGTTCAAAAAAAAAAAAAAAAGGTTGAACAAGATGATACGATATAGTAGTTCTATGATTGCAATGCTATGAATGCTGAGAGACAGCGAGTTTCCAATTGCTTTTCTTGATTTTCATTCGTAATTTTGAATTCCATTTTCTATTGGTGAAATTTCATCTGAAATATTTGAGGAAACAATGAAATTATGTTTTCCTTCAAAATCAAGAAATTTGCAAATTGTTGGTAACTTTAGTATTAACCACATTCTAATCTATGTTTTTTGACCAAAAAAAAAAAAATAACAATATGGTGTTAGATAAACTAAAATAGTAAATTTATAAGTTATTGTACTAATACCAAAAAGTGAAAAGTTAGTGGACCTAAAAAAAAAAGACAAGTTATTGTATCAAAAAATCTCTATTTTTTAGCCACATCAGCTTCAGCCACCACCTCGTTAGGCATTTCCTGCCAAAATTGGCAACTTCAGGAGAGAATGAACCAAAATAACCGAATATGAAAAGATAATCCACTGAAATTAAAAAAAAAAAAACGAATAATTAGACCAAAAACAAAAAATGATCAAGATACTGGACTAAAAAAAATTATGTTCCCTTCTGTCAACTTCGAGATTTTGCGAGCATACTTGCCATACCAAAAAGCGCAAGTAACATCTTCTGGATGTGTGCTACACTTCAAACATTTCACAACAACACTGATCCCCCCCTTCTAAGAAGATCGACTCTAATAGGAATTGCATTGAATAGAAGACGCCATTACTATTAATTTCTCTCCTGCATTTCCATTATCTTTGAAGGCCTCTTGTAAATCCATTACTATTAATTTCATCGGATTCTTGTGCCAGATTGTACCCCGATTTAATAGTGTACTCGCCTTTCGGAGCATAATGCCAAATCATTTTGCCATCCCCTGAGTCGACGCTCACCGGGATATGTTTCACTTCAGCTCAATCCACTTCCCATAGTGTGTTGTTCACATTGTCCCAGTCACATTCTCCCCACATGAAAGATCTACCAAACATATAGGATTTGATAAGAATTCTTCAAGCTTGTTTTACCAACAAGGAATGTGTTTTCATCACCCTTTGTGCATCAACAAAAATTGATAATCATAGATCGCAAGCGTTGACAAAGTACCATAGGCAATCTGAATATACTCATTGTATATGAAGGAATGGCTTGCGGCAACAGCTTTGATTAAAATTCACAACCTCCTGCAGAAAATAACTTACACTCCCAGCCTTTCGATTTTCGCCACACCTTCTCTTTAATACCATCAAAAGCCTTTGTTTACTTCACCCTGTGAATCCTGGAAGGACCAGATAAGCTTCATATGACTCATTTCTATGCATTCCAAATAAAGTAAATTGTAGCGCATTTACCCGAGCCGCCTACATTGCATATTCTTTGAATGTTGTAATAAATCTTAAATAATCATAGTCAAGATAATCAGAGTTCATAATCCAATGGATAAAACCCATAGCCAGAGTAGTAAAACTGAAATGCGGAAGTCTTAAACTATTATACAATCATATCGAATTACTCAAAATACAAGTCCAAAACCAACAGATAAACCTCATCTCGAAGCACAGGTCTCACCTAGCCATACATTCATCCATTTGGCGATCAGGTTGTCCATGTCCTTACTTTTATCTTGGACACTTCATTCCCATGGGATAGGTCTTATGTTTAACGAGGCAAAAGGGTTAGAGCAGCAACTAGATGAGACCGAGTTTCTACTAGGAGAAGGTTATCGATTGGACGCAACAATATTTGTTATAATTCATTTGATTTATATTTAAATGAAAATTAAAATGTATTTATAAAAAATAGTGAGAGACTTCGTTCTAAGTAAGAATTAAAAAAATAAATAAAAAAGAAAGGAAAAAAACAAAAACTCTATTTGCTAAATTACATGTGACTTGTGTTAAAATTTTAACACTTTATTAATATATATAATTATTAAAACAGACCATGACATCGAAAAATTAGTTATTTTAATTGTCTCAAACATAATAATAATATACATATATATACATATATGTGTGTGTGTATATGTATATGTAAATTTGAAATTATAGACAAGGTTAAACGAAAATTTTAGTAATTTTTTTAAAGAATTTGAAATGTTAACAAGAGATCACTGCATCTATATTTAATTTTTTGGCATCAAATACTTTTTGTCAAGATTTTATAGATTATGTTAAAATTAAATCTTATAATTTTTTTATAATATATTTTTTATATGTTATTGGTGATATTATCGGTTATTTTTTTTAATAGATGAAGATAAAAAACTATTTTATTAGGATTTGAGGTAGATTTATTGAGATAGATTTTTACGATTTGATCAAGATTTTTACGAATTTTTTTAAGGAGATTTATAAGAAATTTTGATCAAACCTATTAATAAATTATCGCATTTATGAAATTGACCTAAAAAGTTTCTGTTCTTTGATCCATACCCATAAGAAGTGAAGAACGATGGCATGAATTCCAACGCCAAGAAGTGAATCGATCCACGAACTTTAGCTCAATCCCTAAAACCTTCGTGACAATGGCGGAAAATCCGACTTCATCGTCGTCTCTGTCGAAACCCTTGCCCTTGCAACAACCACCGTCCGTAATTGAACCCTCCAATTCACAACAATTACAACCCCTACCATCGTCCTCGTCTTCCCTTGATCAGCAGCAGCAACAATTGGCGCAACCGCAGCAGCAGCAATTGGTCCAATCGCAGCAGCAACTTGTACAACCCCAACAACACTCGCAAATGGTGCAAGCACAGCAGCAACAGTTGCAGCAGCTCCAGCAACAATTACAGCAACAGCAGAATAATAACAACGTCAACGGTAGTAGTAATAGCAATAGTTTAATTGGGGTTTCGAGTTTTCAAGGTTTGCAGAGGAATTCTTCGATGTCTAGGCTTAATCAGATGCAACAGAACGGTAGTATTGGTAATCAATTAGGAATGATGAGGCAGCAACAGCAGAATTCAGGAATTTACGGGCAGATGAATTTCGGCGGATTGAATGCGATACAGCAACAGCAGCAGCAGATGCAGCAACAGAATATCAATAGCAATAACAATAATCAGCTTCAGCAGCAAATAGGGCAGCAGAATCAGTTACAGCATCAGCAGCAAATGGGGCAGCAGAATCAGTTGCAGCAGCAACAAGGACAGATAGGAGGTGGAAATTTGGCGCGGTCAGCAATGATGGGACAGACAGGAGCCTTACCCATGTTATCTGGTCAAGCAGCGACCGCTGCCCAGTTTAATTTGCAAAATCAGTTCTTAACTTCGGTATGGAATCCAATCTTCACAATCTTTTTAGTTCTCTTAGAAAAATCGACCTTTACATCTTTACATGATGTTTTTGTTACCTCAATTCACGAACTCTGATGATCACACTATTTATGGCTTTACATTGGAAAATATGATGTTTGTGTGCTCGTATAGCAAGTATTATAGCAACATGATATTTAATATTTTTGGGAAAAATAATCTTTGCTCCTATACATTTGGTTTTCACTATAAGACTGGTTTAATGTTTTATCATTTTCCACCCAGTGTTTTGGACGTTTTCTTTTTTGATTAGGCAATCTCAGTTTCTGATCTTCTTTAATCTTTGATTTTGGTTTTGTTATTTATTGTGCTAAAAAATCAACACCACTTTTGTGTTTTTATCGTCTCTTTGTGTGTTAAATGTGCTTCAGATGAATGGAAGAAGTTGGATGTTACCTCATTGTGCGATACATATCTCGTGTTTTGAAACTAGTTTAGTTTTTACAAATGGTTATACTGCAAAGCTTTCCGGTTGTGTTTGGACGGAGGAATTTGAAATTAAGGAATATCCCTCCTTTTGTTAAAGTTCTTTTGAATCAACATGATTGATTCAAAATATTTGCAAGATTGGGGCCATTTGAAATCCAAATTATAAATTCTCATCTCAAATACAAATCTTTGGGTCCAAATCCAACCAACTGTTGAGAACTGCTGCCTTGGTGTGGGGCTGTACTAGCTCTCAAAACGGTAGCTGGCCTCAAATACTTTCATCAGCTTCTTTCTTTCTGTTACGTGGAGTTTTTCTGGTTACTGTGTGTGAGTTTTTAAAAGTGCCACTTGGTTGCAGCCCCGGCAAAAGGCTGGTTTGATTCAAGCATCACAGTTCCATCAAGGCAATTCTCCCGGGCAGTCATTGCCAGGAATGCAGGCAATGGGGATGATGGGGCCTTTAAATTTGAGCTCTCAACTTCGAGCAAATGTGACACTTGCTTACACCCAACCTAGAATGATCCCAGGACAACTGAGGCAGCAATTGTCACAGCAAATTGCTCTCAATGCTGGTCAGGTACACTTTTTACATTATTTTCGTGATTTCATCTCCTGTTGTGGTCACTCCGTTGAACTAATTAACAAGAAAAGGTAATTAAAGATTTATTTTCAAGAGGAGAAGTTTTATCAATAATGTACTTCGCATGTAATGTCTTTTAACATATTATCCGCAGAAAATATGTAATTGCTGTTGGAGGTAAGAAGTATCTAAGATTTATTTGTATTCTGAAGTTTATAATATTTGTTATGTTATTCACCCCTTCATTGCTTCTGACTATTTATGGGATTAACAATTCCTACGTGCAAGCTATGGTCTGAAGCATAAATGTTAGCCCTTGTTTCAGATTCACTCCTTTTTCTCGCCTTAAATTCACTTTATATATGGCCCGTTTCTTCCACTTGACATTATATTTAATCATCCCATCTTTATATATTGTTGTTGCGGAATCTAACGTGCCGAATTTTACCATTTAATATTTGTTCGATCTTGTGTAGTTAAATTTATGATCTTCTGAAGCTGAATTTAACCTACTTTTAGCTAAATGAGCAGTCATTTTTTATTTTTAATGTCGGAGATGTGAAGTGCCTGATTTTTTCTATATATTACCGGGGAGGCTGCTCAAATTTTTTCTTACATGTTTATATTTCTAACTAATGTTAATATTCCCTAAGAGGAATAACTGAGTTACTGAAACTCATTAAAGTATGATATTGTCTTCTTGAATACATAAATTACGTTATATCATATGTAAAATCATCATTTATCTTTCATCAAAACTAATGACTGAGTTTTGGTTAATTTGTTTTGTCCACTCGATAATTACTCTGTAATGAGTACTTTCGTGCTTGAAATCGCAAACTTAAAATATTTTTGGGCATGTATCAGATATAAATATGCTGTGGTACCATTTTCCCATGACATCGATTGCAAGTATGTATCATCAGTTTGCGATTTTTGGTAACACTTTATATTATTCCTGCACAACTTTTTTGTCGTCCAAGCACGAAAATGTTTGTCCCAGGGAAAATTTATTTTAACTCCCTCGACCTGTGATCCCTCCTGCCTTTTTGTGCATTAAGAAAAGTTGATTTATGTGAAGATACAGAGGTTGAGAACTTGAAATATTTTGAGACTTGTGGAATGAGAGTTTTAGATGTGAAATTGCATCTTCGACAGGTCGAGTGGATGGCATTGACTTTATATGCACCTCCATAGTGTTTTCTGTGCTAAGTATGCTCTTTTTAATTTCTAATGTAATTTTTTTCGAAAAATGTGATTAAAATATTCACATATAAATATTTTTCTGGAATTTGAATTAAATCATGCAATAAATACTATTTTACTCCGAAGAATGGAGAATTATGTTGTTCTAAGACTCATAAAGAAATGGAGTTTACAATTAATTTTGAGTTCAGAAATTAGCATTTACTCGTATTTGCATTTATGGTTTTTCCCTTTAATTCTTGGAATCTGTCGCAATTAATGTGTAGTGTGTGACACCCTACCTTTCTCTTATTGGTCAGTATGTAATATTATGCGTATTCTCTAAATTGCAGGGACAGAGTGTAACGAGGACGTCATTCATGAATGGACAATTGTCCGGGTTGGCTCAGAATGGGCAACCTACTTTGATCCAGAATGCTACATCCCAACAGCAGTGGTTGAAGCAAATGCCTGCAATATCCTCTCCCAATTCCTCTTCATTTCGTCTTCAACAAAATCGTCAACAGCTGGTTATGCAGCAGCAACTAGCGCCTTCACAGCTTCATCAAAATTCAGTAGGTCTGAATCCACAGCAGTTATCTCAGATGGTACAGCAGCAATCACAGCTGGGCCATTCACAGGTGCAGCAACTGCAGCAACATCAACAACAGCAGCCAATGCAGCAGCAGCAGTTGCCGCCACAACAACTTTTGCCCCAACAGCAATCTCCAAGAATGGTGGCTCCTGGAGGTCAGAAATCCGTTAGTTTGACAGGATCACAACCCGATGCTACGGCCTCAGGTGCAACAACACCTGGTGGGAGTTCAAGCCAAGGCACTGAAGCGAGCAATCAACTTCTTGGGAAGAGAAAGATACAAGATTTGGTGTCACAGGTCGTTCCCTTGTTTTCTTACGTACACTTTTTGTTTTGGATCTATACGTTCACTTACCTTTTACTCATGATTTGAATTTTTGCTGATCTTTTTTGTTGACGGCTTCGTTGATCTAATATCACTTGCAAGTGATCTAAAATATGTCAAAAAATTTATCAGGGTTATGTATATCTTTTGCATTCACTGCATCTAACAGCGAAGGAATTATATTGATTACCATTCAATGTCACAGTTGGATTTAAATGCAAAACTGGATCCAGAAGTTGAAGACCTGCTTTTGGAGATTGGTGATTACTTTATTGAATCGGTGAGGCTCGCAAATGCCTGAATTATTTTGCTATTTATAAATTGATTGTTCTGTTGAAATTGTTGTTTTATTACTAATTTTAACCTTTACTGATGATGTATTTTTATTTATGGTCCATTTNGGGGGGGGTAGTAATTCTTGACAAGCTTCAGCATGCCGAACAGTTGCGAATCTTTGGTTCAATTGTTCATTCTTTTCGCTGCCTTCTCGTTTTGGGTTGCAAGAAGTGTGCAACTCTGATGTTTCCTCTATTACTGGTTCCGAAGCTAA
This sequence comes from Primulina huaijiensis, assembly GCF_012295235.1. Classification (NCBI taxonomy): domain Eukaryota; kingdom Viridiplantae; phylum Streptophyta; class Magnoliopsida; order Lamiales; family Gesneriaceae; genus Primulina; species Primulina huaijiensis. Next base: position 2,045,008 of record NC_133315.1, read on the forward strand.
ATTGTTTAATCTTGTACTGAACAACGGCTATAAATTTGGGGCCACTAGACTGGGAGAATATACAATATATATACCTTTAATAATTCTAGTTGTCGATTCACTATCTAGTTATTTATTCCAAATAGCTTAGCTAAAAAAGTAGGCTTTTTCTCCATTAGTCAATTGTGATGTTATCATATATATGCTTATCTTGAAGTACAGCATGCAGATTTGATGATAGAAGTAATTACTTGTTTGGTGAGCCAAGTTCTCATGCATTAATCGTTTAAGAGAACAGCGTGTATTTTGTTATGTAGGTTACTACATTTGCGTGCACCCTGGCTAAGCATCGGAAATCTTCAACTCTAGAGGCCAAAGATGTGTTGCTGCATTTAGGTTTGTCTGCGTTCAGTGGGACACTCTTTTTGGATAGTTCTTGTCAACTATCAGGACATCGCCTGCACATACACCTTTTGTTTATTGTCACTAGTGAAATAGATCATAAAATTTTACACTACTCCAAAGTTGTTATTCCTGCACTTCTTTCTGTGAAATACATGAAACAACAATTCTTTGTAACATACAATTCACATCACACTTTGGGGGCCTGCCCGAATGAATCTACGATAGGGTTTGAAGCCATTATTGTGTTTGCACATAAATTTGTTTATGTTAAAGGGACGACTGGGCAATATTCAAATGAAGATTCAATCTTGTTTGAAAAATAAATGAGCAAATATGAAAAGATTGAAAAAGGCCTTCTATCTTCTCAGGTTATCCTTTAGAAATGAGAGGCCCCCCTGTCCTCTAGTTGTTTTACATGAAGCTAACTAAATGAAATATTGGCAGAGAAAAACTGGCATTTATCCATTCCTGGGTTTTCAAGTGAAGAGAGGAAACACAATCCAGTCCACGTAAGCTTTATTTGTTTCTTTTTGTGAAGTTTGTTTAACGACGTATACCCCTTTCTTAGTCATGAATGTTGTGAGACCTTCTTTATACTCTTTTGATGATTGTGAAGTACTCATTCTGATATCTGGTTTTCATCACAAGGAAGTAAATTTTTTCACATACATCTAGGATGTACCTCAAGCTAAAAAATTCATATCGTCCAAGTTATTTCGTGGCTTAGAGTATAGGCCTGTGAAATAGTAGTAATCTTAAAATTACATGAAATGCAAACAAATGCTTTCGTTACTCGAATGAACTATGGATGTAAACATACATGTTGACCCGAATTCAACTGACATGCAGGCACCAAGCGATGTCCATAAGAAGCGTCTAGATGTTGTAAGTTCCCTTGTTTGTGTTGAAATTTGGCTTTCATTTTTCTTCCAGTAACAGTATACCACATTCTTTATGAACATTTTCTTCAGATACGTAATTTAATGGCGCCTGTTCAATCTGAGACGAACAATATTGCTCCATTGGCGAGACAGTGGCCTAGTAACCCAGTTGGTCCAAGCCATGTAATAAGGCCTTCTCCAAGTTCAGAGCAGTTGGTATCACAATCTGATGTTCCCCAGATGCTGCAACAGACGACTAGGTTTTAATAGGTATCGATTCCTTCTTTTTTCTGAGTTTTCTTTCAGTATAAACCGCGTGGTGATAATTCCTGTGATTCCCAGTTACACGTTTCTGAGTTTTCTTTCAGTATAAACCGCATGGTGATAATTCCTGTGATTCCCAGTTACACGTTTCTGAGTTTTCTTTCAGTATAAACCGCGTGGTGATAATTCCTGTGATTCCCAGTTACACGTAGTAATGTAGATGCTATTTTAAATGGAGATGTCTGTGATGCTCTTTGACGGTCCACAAGAAATAATTTTCTTTGTAGAACCCACATGTATTGTCTCTTAAATTAAATATGCGAGAACACAGAATTAACAACTGGAAATGCTTTTCTTTTTTTCATTCTGGGATTTGTGAATGTTTGTTGCCTTTTGTTAATGGTCTCAGTTCTCATCTTCAAACGTCTACTTTTTCTTCTGTGGGTTGCTGCTTTTAACGAAATGTTGAAAAACTATACGAGAAGCCTAATAGGACACATTCATGATTTTTACGAACGAAATGGTCCATTTGAGATTAGTAGTTTAATATTTCTTATGTGGCTGTCAGTTGTGCCTACATATAACTCTCTTCGATTTTTTGCTCTTTTGGTGAAGTGCAATCGTCAATCTTTTTGTTACAAATTATTCGTCCTCAAATGGTTCGACTACATTTATTTCTGCTACTATCAAAATTCATACATGCATACAGTACATACCTTCTTTCTCTTGCAGGTTAAATCGAAGGTGCTGCCACCTCTCACTTGTTGGTGGTTTGAATACATAAATTTTTTTGAATTCTATCAATACTGTGCTAGAGTATTTGTGTTATTTTAGTGTCGAGCATTGGGAATTCTTGTGGATTGTTGAAGTGATTAGAGTCCTTCAAATTTTAACCATTTACTTTTTGAATGGTTTGGATACAGCAGGTTCTTATTTTCGAATTGTAGGGTTTTCTTAATTTATTTTTTTTGTATTACATTGAAAATGAATTCGATCTGATCTGACTATTGACTTCTTTCTTTGTGAATATTTTCATTCAGACGAAATTAGAACTTTTTTGTCTTACTTTATTTGAATTTTGTAACTAGCCTCATCTATGTATTTTGAACAAATCTCGAGCTTCACCAATGTTCAACACAAATTTGTTGTGGATTCACACATGTTATGTGTGCATCACTTGACGGGAAGATGAGAAGCTCGTACAATAGGATACGTGTCCTTGTAAGAGGACAGACAGGGAATGAAAGGTTAATCGAGAAGGGTGTGGCACTGTTTTTACATCATGTCCTGTTTGACTCAAGTTTTATAATGATTGAACTTTAAAATTAGTTATGTTAATCTTATATTTCAATTTATCGTCTCATGTGTTAACTGGTAACTTAAATAATATTGTAATAGAGGAATACGTTAATCACGATTTTTTTTAAATCGTCTCACGTGTTAATTTTGTAAAACAGATCTTTAACTTGGTCCAATCCATAAATAATGTTCTTTTTTATGTAAAAAAAGATTAATTTCATAGCATATATGGATTCGAGTCGATTCGTTACACAAATATAAATTTTTGAGATCGTTTCAAAAAGACTTGTAATTTATACAAGTTAAGATACGGAAAGTTCGAAATACATTATATAACGATTTTTCTTTTGGACAAGCATTATATTACGATTTAAATAGCTCACACATGAAATTTTGATATTATAATTTATTAATTACATATGTTATTTAAAAATAAGGAAATGGGTTCATGCATTGGTTTTAAACTATTTAAATAGAACATTATTTGATTTCTTAATATTGGAAAAATTACATATTTATAATAATAAATAATTTTTAGTAGATAAATTTGAAACTTTAGCCCTATCTCCAATACTGACTCCATTCCTCTGGCATTTGCGTCAGGGCATTCTACCCTAATCCATACGCTATTCTTTACGCTGTTGGAGACTTGGAGTGTTGCTAGTCTACAGTGCTGCGCTAACACGTTTTTTTAATGTTTTAAAAAATGAATAATACCATATAAATAATTTATAATAAATAATTTTTGTAATATAGGGTTAGTGGATTAAAAAATAAATTATGATTAATTTTAGTGTTTTTATTTGGATATTTTAATTGTTCAATAAGTTAATTATATAATTTATAATAAATGATTTTAGTGTTGATATGTTTGATATAAGTGTCGCATTTGGTATAAAAATTACGTTATTTGAAGTAAGTGTTGCGCTAAAATTAAATAATGATTTGGAGATGAGATTTGTATTTGATGTAGAAATTATATTATTTTGAAGTTAATGTTTCACTAAAATAGAATAATATTATATAAAAACAAACAAACAAACAAAACGACGACCCTAGAATCGTTATAAAAAATGTAAAATTTATAAACTATCGGCCTTAATATGTGTATAATTTATTTTTTCTTTTCAAAAGTCTTCGTTGCATGCTATAATAACATTATGTCATGATGACATTCCCACAGATAAAATACAAGAGAAATGAAATACACATTAGTTGTAAAAATTTTAAATTAAACATGACGTTTTATATGTAAAATTAAGTAGGTATATTCAATCCAGATATTTAATAATTATAATGACTTTTGTAAATAATAGAATTTTTTGGATTTGTTATATTTTTATTAACTTTCACATAATCTCACGGATATGCGCGGCGAGATAGCGCGCACATGCGCGAGCTGTGCGAGAAGCTTTTTGCGCGGACAGAACTTTGCGCGCACATGCGCGGCTTGAGGGCGCGCATATGCGCGAAGAGGGCATTGCCATATGCCGAGTCCAGAGAATGTGGCGCAGATGCGCCAAGAGTTGGCGCGCATATGCGCGGGGGGTTCGGTAGCCAAATGTGAATTCCAGAGAATATCGCGCACATGCGCGGAGGAAGGGCGCGCATATGCGCANTACTGTGTTCCTATCGACGCAGGCTCTAGCTGGACGTAAGTTTTGTTACGTTTTGATATGTTTTGAAATTATGCTATTGTCAGAATTGAATAAGATTCAGATATGATGTTCTTGACATGCTAGACATCGTAGAATCGAAGTCAGATCGAAGAACATATTTATTATGGAATTGTTATGATTTTTCAAAGTATATTGATTGATATTGGACATATTTGGATTATGGATTGATTTTAGATTGTATTGGATATGGGTTATGATTGGTAACCGTTATCTGTTGATATGGTATTTACGGAGATATTGAGATTGTGCTTTTATGTCGATGGTTTGAATTAAATTCAGAATAATCAGATTCAGTGTTGACTTGAGAATGGAATATTGATATTATGATTCTCGATATATCGTTTCAGATTTTCAAAGATAGTCTTGAGTTCAGAACTGATATTGCTTCAGACCGAGACGACAAACGGAATGTATAAGTCAATGTGGTATTGGGAGATCGACACAAGTAGGATATACTTGTGTTTCCCTAAATCACATACTATTTGTTATTATTTGCTTTGATTTGATTTGATATGCTTGTTCTATTGATGTATAGAGAGCATATGTTAGACGAATATTAGACGAATGATCTTGTGACAGAAGTACCTGATAGTGGCGGGATCGCCACGGGCACATTGCACGATGTCACAAGATAGTGTATTGGCGATAGTGCCACAGTCTGTGACGGATAGGTCAAGACACTGGGTGTTTGGTTATATCGACGTGGATAGAATCGGAGTTTCTTCTATTACTGTTGGTCGATATAGGAATACCAACTTCTGGAAACCGGGATCCCTAGACTAGGATTGAGTCTAGTCTGAGTCGTGGAGTCACGATTATGATTGATAGTTTGATATTAATTATGTTTCAGATTTTGATATATATATGATATCTGCTTCATGCTTTATATTAATTATATGATTGCATGTTTCGTTGATTTATACTGGCATTTGTTCTCACCGGAGTTATCCGGCTGTTGTCGTGTTTGTATGTGTGCATGACAACAGATGGGACAGGTTCAGGGTCGAGGAGATGAAGAGAGAGATCGTGATTAGAGTGGAGACTACGGACTTGATCTGAGATAGGGTTGAACACTTGATATTTAGTAGTTGAACCTTAATTTGTAAATGATTGTATATAGTACAAGACTTGTACTTTACTTTTATACTGATATGTATAGTAGAGTGATTTCATTACGTTCTGCATTTGATATTATATTTAAAAAAAAAATTTAGACCCTGTTTATTATAATTGATTAATTAGTCCCAATGACGATTAAGAACATGATTAACGTCTGGGTCCCCACAGTTATAGTTTTTTGGATAATCTTTTAATATCATTAAAAATTACAATAATTGATATACATTATAAATTTAAAACCACAATCCAGAACTCAAAAATACATACGACATTAATAATTTTGGTTTTGATTTTAAACTACTATAAAAAAAATTTAGTAAATGAACAACTGACGAAAAGAAAAAAATCTGAAGAGGAAATGAAAAAATGTATATAGAAATACATTTTGTGAGTGAGATATAAGAAATGATAGAAAGAATAAGAGGTGAGAGAGAGAAAGAAACACGGAAAACTTGTGTGTAGGTTGAAAGTTTTAAAAATCTATTCAAATTTTTGTTCCGAAACAAAACAATTTTTTGTTGTGAAAAAATAAAAATTTACGGTAAAAAGTAAAAATCTCAAACTCTCAAAATTATCACACTACACACTTTATAATATTTTTCTCTCAACTCAATTGTATCAAATCTTTACAAATGGAGACCTATTTATAGGATTTTTTTGGAAAACAATCCAAAAATAATTTCATCATTACATACATCATCACACACTAATTTTCAATATTCAACACCTAATTTTACCTAATTTTCAACATTCAACATTATAATTTTCAACATAAATAAATATTAATTTTCAACACTCCCCCTTGTGATGATGATCATAATGATTGTCTTCATTACGTGTTTTTATACTGCCTCGTTAAAAACCTTACTAGAAAAAACTCATTAGGATAAAAACCATAGTAAGGGATAAAGAGTGCAGTCACGTAAACTCTCCCTCATGTTGACACGAACAGTTCTTCACAAATTTCGTAGATTGCGCATCCCAATATTATATATGTGCTTTCTGAATATTGTTGTAGGAAGTGCCTTTGTGAAGAGATCTGATGAGTTTTCACTTGATTGAATGTGACGAACATCAATATATTTATTCTTCTCAAGCTCCTCGGTGAATGCGAAGAACTTAGGAGGAATATGTTTAGTTCTGTCGCTTTTTATGTATCCTTCCTTCATTTGAGCAACACATGCAGCATTATCTTCATATAGTATCAAAGGCTTCTCGTTGAATGATAATCCGCATGAGATTTGGATATGTTGGGTCATTGATTTTAACCACACACATTCACAGCTTGCTTCATGTAGTGCAATAATCTCGGCATGATTTGATGAAATTGTTATGAGTGTTTGTTTCTGTGAACGCCAAGAAATTGAAGTGCCTCCACGAGTAAATACATATCCAGTTTGGGAACGTGCCTTGTGTGGATCAGATAAGTATCCAGCATCGGCATAACCAATTATACTTGGACTAGCATCTTTTGAATACAAAAGTCCCAAGTCTGTCGTTTCTCGTAGATAATGGAATATATGTTTAATTCCGTTCCAGTGTCTCTTTGTTAGATATGTGCTAAATCTTGCCAATAATTTTACGGCGAAAGATATATCAGCCCTTGTACAATTTGTAAGATACATAAGGGCACTGATATCACTTAAATATGGTACTTCTGGACCAAGAATATCTTCATCATCTTCACATGGACGGAATGGACCCTTTTCTATGTTTAATGATCTAACAACCATTGGAGTACTTAAAGGATTTGATTTATCCATATTAAAAAGTTTAAGGATCTTTTCTGTATAATTTGTCTGGTGAACAAATATTCCACATTCTTTTTGTTCAATTTGTAAACCAGACAATACTTGGTTTTTCCAAGATCCGTCATTTCAAATTCTTCCTTCAAGTATGACACAATTTCATGAATTTCATTATTCGTTCCAATGATGTTTAAATCATCAACATATACAACAATAATTACGCATCCGGATGTTGTTTTCTTAATGAAAACACAAGGGCATATTGAAATATTTACATATCCCTTTTTCATCAAGTGATCACTTAGCCGATTATACCACATTCGGCCAGATTGCTTTAACCCATATAATGATCTTTGTAATTTCACAGAATAACATTCTCTGGGTTTTGAACTTTGTGCTTCAGGCATCTTAAATCCTTCAGGGATTTTCATATATATATATATATATATTACTATCAAGTGATCCATATAAGTAAGCTGTAACAACATCCATAAGACGCATTTTTAAATTTTCAGATACCGCCAAATTAATCAAATACCGAAACGTAATTGCATCCATCACAGGAGAATACGTTTCTTCATAATCAATTCCAGCCTTTTGAGAAAAACCTTGTGCAACAAGTCGAGCTTTATATCTTACTATTTCATTTTTCTCATTTCTCTTTCGAATAAAAACCCATTTGTATCCAACAGGTTTTACACCTTCAGGTGTAAGGACTATAGGTCCAAAAGCATTATGTTTATTTAGCGAATCTAATTCAACCTGGATGACATCTTTCCATTTTATCCAATCATGCCGATTTTAACATTCACCAAAAGATTTTGGTTCATGATCTTCATTATCATTTATGATGTCTATTGCCACATTATTTTCAAAACCACGGCCGCGTCCACGACCACGAGCACTTCCACGTCCACGACCACGACCACGACCTCGACCTCGACCTCGACCTTGACCAAAACCTTGTCTTTGAATTTGATTTTGGTTTCCAGGTTTAAATTCATCTTTACTTACAACATTTACTTCTGGAAATGTTGTTGATCCAGTGGGTCGGGACTGATGATTTCTCATTAATAGCTCGTTGTTCTTTTCCGCCACAAGAAGACAGGCGATGAGTTCAGAATATCTCGCAAATCCATGCACTCTATATTGTTGCTGTAGAGTTATATTTGACGCGTGAAACGTGGAAAATGTTTTTTCAAGCATTTCCGATTCTGTAACCTCATGTCCACAAAATTTTAATTGCGAGATTATTTGATACATCGCCGAATTGTAATCACTTACTTTCTTAAAATCTTGGAATCTCAACATGTTCCATTCATCACGGGCGGTCGGAAGTATAACTTCCCTTATATGTTCAAATCTTTCTTTTAATCCTTTCCACAGAGCCATGTGATTTTTTTCAATCAGATATTCACATTTTAATCCCACGTCGAGATGTCGACGCAAAAATATCATGGCTCTTGCCTTTTCTTGTGATGTGCATATGCCATTTTCTTTTATGGTCTCATTTATACCTAATGACTCAAGATGCATTTCTACATCGAGAGTCCATGGCATATAATTTTTCCCCGTAATGTCGAGTGCAACAAATTCGAGCTTTGCCAAGTTTGACATGGTGGTACTAAAAAAATTATGATGCATTTTATTAGTTAATGAATATTGCAATACAAAGTAATGGATAAACAACAAATACAAGCATTCGTATAAAAGCCTATAAGATTTTTAAACAAAATATCTTATGACACCTCATTATAATAATGTGTTATAATATACATAATTATTTAAACATGAATAATATTATATACACCATATTATTACCATAAAATTATACAAATACATACATTTATTTTTTTGTACACCAACGGTCATAAACGGTAACAAAACGGCTAGTTTTTGCCCTATAAATATGATCTCACAAACACATTCAATCACTCCAACTTTCTCTTCTTCTCTAAAAATTATTCTTCATCAAATTTTCGAAGAAAAAAGAAGATGAATTTCTCAAGATTATTTTTAATTATTTTGGTTATAATACTAACTAATCTTGTATTTATCGGAGAATATCCACGAGACTTGTAAATAAATTTATGTATTATTATATGCTAGTTGTTGCCGACAGTGTCTTGTAGTGGGTGGTCCAGACCTACACTAGTTAGTGGACATGTCCTTTAGAGGTGCATGAGTGGTTCATGCTCTAATATTGGAATGGTTGGATTGCATGTCTTTTTTACCTTGGTCGAGGAATCTTCTACTTTTGTTGGTCCCCGAGGAAAACGTGCCTTGTCTGGTCCTTCAACACTTGTACTTGTCTACGCATTATGTTTTCAGTCAAATTTGGGCTAAAAACTCTTCCCGAATTCTGGTTCTTTCTGGTTCGGATATTCTGGGTATATTCTTTTTGACCAGTCATGAGTCATGTTACAAAATTTCCGGCAAGTTTCCTTACTCCTCGACAGCTTGTTCCTCACAAAATTTTTTTTTTGTCAAATATATATTTTTGCAATACTTGTAGTTTTTTTTATCATAGTATTTAACAAAAAATATTTATTTACAGAATTTTGATAAAACTTAAATGGAAATTTGATTTTGTGAATCTTTGTGAATAGATTCATAATCCCCATGCTCATCGATTGGAGATAACGTCATTAGTAAATGATGAAATAAGAGGTGTTTCATTCTCTGTGGGATTCTTGATGAACTTCTTGATGTTCGTGTCAGGTCTCGTAAGCTTGATCAAATGAAATGTTTCGTGTGTCTTTTCGGCTGCTTCTGGTTCTGCACTAAAAAAAGTAGAGCTTCATGACGTCTCCATCGTTCAAATAGTCGTTGTTTGTCCATGGTTCATGAACAGCTTCTTGTATCCACTTTGTTAGTGCTGAGATTTCTGGTAAGCTGTTGATGCAATATAAATCGAGGCAAGAGTCCCGAATTCATACAATGTCTTGACCTGCTTAAGATAAGAATTTGGTTTCATTCATTTCCTTGGATACTTTTTTGCTATATCAACCTGAATTGTGGTTGGGTTGATTCATTTTCTAGTTTTTAATTTCTTTAATTCTGTTGATAAATCTAAAATGAAGAATTTTAAACTCGTTAGTACCAACATTATTTTTTCCTTTGACAGTTTAAGGTCTAAGGTTGATATCTCTCTCGTCAATCTCCGACGTGAAGGGTTAATTTGATGGCTCAAGATAAGGATCTGGAGTACCAATTTTTTCTTCGGTCGACTCATCTAAATATTTTCTCGACTTAGCACTTTTTTTCAATAGCATGAAGGATTGAATTTTGTAATACATACCATATATGAGTATAACCCTATAAACATCATGTGATTCGATCAGAGATAGTGCTCTTATCAAATCAACTTATTGTAGCCTACTCGCAACTTCTGCTTTCAGAGCAAGTTTGTTAAACTCAATTTGAAACATTTCAAGGTGTTCTCTCAAATATCTCAGCATTTTCGTGATGATATCGACATCAGCATTGTTCATATCTTGTTAAGAAATTTGAAAGAATATTTTCATGAAATTTAATAATATCAAAAATATAATTTTTACATAAAGCTTGTCATCTTAATAATCTTGTCTTCTCGGATTTAGATTTAATTCTATTTTTCAAGAAATTTTTTATTTGTGTATTATCAACTCTCAAAGTAAATTTCTTAACAAGTAAAAACAGTGAAAATTTTTCAAAAGCTTTTTTTGCTGCATAGAATACTTTTCGTCGGTGTGTCATCTTATTGAAAAATTATGCATATGAGAATAATCTACTGCAATATTTGCATGGTTGTTCTCTTTTAGGTGTGAGCTTTGTAAAACTGATGCCCACCAATGATCACTGACTTCTGTTATAATATAAGATCATCTTCATCTTGATGAATAGTCATTTTTTGAAGATTTTTGCAAATTTCTTCTAGTTGTCTAAGTCTTTTAGTGTGTTATTCTTTCTATATTAGTTTTGCATCTTTCTTTAATAGTCAACTAAAGACTTTCCTTCATTATCACGCTTCTCACGAAAATAGATTGACAATTTTCTGTAAAATGTCTCCCTTATTCTCTAGACTATAACCTTGTGATCACATGATTTTGCGAACATTAGTCTTCTAGTCTCATTTTCTTGGGTATAAAATTTAAAAATTTGTATTTAAAAATTTGTAGAAAAAACATTTCCTAACAGAATGTGTGCTCCAATGTCATAAAAGTTAATCGGTGGTATTTACCCTGTACCAAGGTGTTTTCCCCGCAACTCTGATTATGATTTCTGCTTTAATTCTTAATTCATTTGCATAGGATTAAGATTCGTTTTGAGAAATATCGTCAAGCTATTTGAGGTAATTCTTCTTATAATTCTTTTGGGAAAACTCATCATTTTGTTGTATAGATTACAACTCCTGAATCAATAAGCAGTTAAATATTCTTCATTATATTATTCATACATCTCTACTGGGATATATATCGAGAATGACTCGTGGTCATTGAATTTTTCACATCATATTTTGTGCCATGAATTTCTTTTCATTCTCTAGACATTTCCAAGATTTGAGTCTTTTTTCGATTGGGAATGAATTCAAGCATTTTTTTTTCAACTGTAAAGATTATATTTTCTATCAGATTTTGTTTTGATTGTGCGTTTTGTATGTGTTGTTCTTCATCAATTTTTTGGCGCTTCCCATTAACTAACACCTACTTCTGGTTTTGTGTAGCTTGTGTTTGAATCTTATGACATATTATTTATGTTTGTTGATTAACCGGTCCTTTTTTTTTACTTTATTAATTATAGTATATTATTACTTACACTGAATAATGATCCTGACTCCGTCCTTGTTTGGTGAGTTCCTATCATAAGTTGTTCCAAATAATATATGATATTACAAGGAAATTGATTTTTGTCTTGTAATATCGAATACTATTTCGAATTCCCTCCATCTTTCCTAACATCTAAATTTTCCGATTGTTGAAATGCTTTTTATTATCAGTTGGATTTCCTGGACATGTGATTTTTCCCACATGTGACTTATGATCATATCTCCTTGAAAAGATAGTATCTTTGGTTCCAGTCTAAGAATTTGATTCCTTTGTAGGATTTGTTTGTCTTGGATCTGGATATCTGTTTTCTGTATTGAAGGAAACTCGTTCTTTTCTGGATAAACAATTTCTATAAAATCATTTTTATTAAAAAAATTGTGAATGATGTGTATTAGATAGAGCATACGAAATTTGATAGGTAATATAATATGGTTTATTACCTTTTTTCATCAATCTTTTTTCCTTGAAGTTTTGATGTAACATTAAGGCTCTACTGAAATCTCGATATGTCAAGTTGTAACCAATTCTTGTATAAATTACCATACAATTTTTCTTGCACAGAGATTTTCTGAGATAGTTATCAGTATTGAGTTTTGAATATTATCCATTTATTTATCGTATATACCAATATCAATAGGTGCATTTATTTCTTCTTTGAAGGTAGCTTTTATCATGATATGGATTGCTCCAATATGAAACCAAAACATGGTTTGTGCTATTTCAAGCTTGAGCTTTTGAAATTCATTTTTATTTCTTCAAAATAAATAAATGGTATCTCCATCTGATTTTCATAAGTTCCATGAGAATTGTTATTTCTCTTCTGAAAACCTTATAGATTAGATGATGTTTTATGTTCCTTAGGCCAAGATTCCTAAGAACTTTTCTACATGTAATGTAGAGAATCTTTTATATCTCTGTAAGCTAGGATTTTCTTTCATGAATTTTTAGATCATGTTATGTTATGAGATATAGTTATCTGGCTAAAGAATCCAGACAAATATTTATGTGTTTCATGTCAAAACACTTTGTCTTTAATTAAATTATGATTCGGCCGCTCCGTCGGATCCTTCTTGACTTAAAACTTTTTTTCTTCATATATACTCTCGTCTAATGGAATATACTCAAACTGATACACTTGAACTAGATCTTGGAAATAAACTACTTATTTGATATCTGGAATTGATTCGAAGCTCTTAATTCCCTTTCTATTATTTTCTGGATAGTTGGTCGAAATATGACCTCTTGCTCTACATGTACAGCAATACAATCTTAAAAATTTTCCTTAGCTTTGGAGTGAGCTCTTCTGAAATTTTTCTTTTTTCTGTTCGTCTCATGTTTTGTGATGAGTTCAATGCTTGGGATGAAATTTTTTTCTTTGATGGTCAACTTTGTTTCCAAATTTATAAGACATGTCCTTCTGTCTAGACCATATTGTTCTTGTTTTTCAAGAACATCCTTCACTTCTTCCACTTATGGTATAAGAATGAGATTTAAAGCTCTTCATTTTGTGCTTTACTTCCAATGAATATTGGAAGATCATTTTCTTTACAACATAAATGAGTACATTTATTAATATCCCTTAATTTTTTTAATGTTGTCATATGGCACCATTCTGCTAACTTTTCTTTAAGAAAATAGGCTTGCCTGGCCAGATAATCTAGATTTCCATGGATATATTCTCTTATTAGCATTTCTCTCTCGGGACTTGGAATTTTGGAGAAGAAAAGTAGTGTTGCTATATTTTTTGTCCCATAAATTCTATCTATATTTAGGGAATAACATAATATATTTACCCACTAAACATATCTCATGTAATTCAAGACTATATAGATCTTGAATATATATTTTTTTCTTCTCCATGTCTTGATTGTTAAAATAATCTACCCTTATAAATTGTATTTTAAATAGGGCAGTCATTCTTTCGACTATCTCACTAAAAGATTATCTGGTTAGGGCTGACTATTTGGTTTATGTCGAAGTTATGTCCAAGACGATTTTGACTTATCCTATGAAACTCATTTATAAAAGTTTAATGAATCCTTCTTGGTTGAGATCAAGTATTCCTACTACGATTCTCATAGCTGATGTCCAGTCATCCATGAGATTTTCTCTATTTTTGAAATCCAAAACACCAAGGTTAAGTATAACCCTATAAAAATATATTGGTTTTAAAACAGTTTTTCCATTGGGTGTTCGGTGCAAGATAAGTTTTCCCATTGGGTGTTTGGTGCAATATAATTTGATTTCTCCTTAACTTTGCTCCGACTGAATGTGCTTGTCCACCGGTTTGGAAATATGTTCTGGTTCTTCTCATGTTTATATCATAAGATCCCACACTTTCCTCTCTCGATGGTTCATGAGGAGGTGCCTTGCTAATTATGGGTTGTTCACTTCCTCCAGTTGCGTTCATTTTCAGATCTACTACCTTGACATTTGCAAAAGGCTGTGAGTTTTGAAAATCCTCTACACAAATCCTTTCTATGGTTGTCATTAGATTATTTTCTTCTCTGTGATAGTTATAATTAGATTGATCATTTTTTGTTCGTTGGTTAAAAGTTTTTGCATCACATTGGTTGTTCTTCTTTGATGTAATAGAGGGTCAGTACCAAAAGATCGTTGTAACCTTCTTTCTGTAATCCTATTAATAGAACATGGTTGTTGTTCTAGAGTTTGAATACTTGTTTGAATATTCTTTAATGTCTCAAGAATTTATTCTTGTTTTTCAATTATTTCTTCAATTTTAAGTGGTACATAATATAGTTTATTGCCATAATTTTGTATTGTCTTTTCGATTTCTCTAAAGTTTCTCAAGAGTTTAGAGAAATCTGGGACTACTTCTAAGAACCTATTACTTTAAATCATAATTTTACCTCAATATTTTGATATGTTCCTAGAGATTCCTGATATCTAACCTTGGTTATAATTTCTTGTTTAAAATATTCCAAAATGAAATAAAACACGAAAAATCTTGAACGTATGTTCGGATCCATATTTTGAGAAAATCTCCTCCTCAAACATTTAATTATATATTAATAATATTGTATGTTTGAACTATTTAACCTAAGTTCTGATACTATTTCTGGTCCAAAATAAAATCGAGGAAATCTTTTTATCACTTTTGTCAAAGTCGAGAAGTGCAAACTAAGTTTTTATGCTCTAGAAATTGAATTCTAATTTGAAACTAGGATTGACGAGTTTTCTCCAATTTACCCTTAATTTAAAGTGTGTAAACACCTAAATAGTACTTGTTGATCCCATTTTTTCTTATTTTACCCGATTTTCATAATAAGCAAAAAATAAAACTGAAACAAAAATAAAAAACAAACAATTTGAATGTCGTTTGGTTAAAAAACCTACGTCTACGGGTCCACGCTCAGATATCAATTAAATCTACTAAATTTCAAATTTTACATTCATACGAGTACTTAATCAAATTAAATAACTTCATTTTTTTTAATGACGTCTTTTATGATGAACATGTTCAGTATCTTTCATTTGGCGAGTACCACTCGACTTTGACTCGGCTTCAATCGAACTCCCTTTGACATTACGAATTGTTTCTCCCGCAAACGACACTTTTTTTCCCGATGAATGATTCACGAAGCTTTGAACGTCCAGTCTATCTGAATATGATAAAATATTCTAATTACTTCTACATTGAAAATTTATTTAGTTATAATTATAAATGCATATTGATTATAATTACTTTTAATAATAATCNAGTTCAAAATTAGGAGAATTGGAAAACACTTTTTTACCGATTAAATGAATATTATTGGCATATTCTTGTTGGATATGGTATGCAGTCCACCTATGCATGTGTTGCGATGTGGCTAAGAACATTGTTTTTAAAAATAAAAAAAAAATTAAAAATAAAGAGAACATTGCTTTTCAGTGTTAAATTAATTAAGGATTTTTTTTTCTGCAAGATTTTACACACATACACTAAATGATCGATAATACATAATTTGATAATATCCTAATATATTCTGCCAAGAAATTTGTGTTAGGTGAATGTTATTTTATCAATGCTGACATAAGTGTACACGGTTGATATGCAATATATACATACATATATAGTGTACACGGTTGGTATGCAATATGTACATACATATATATGTATGTACGCATGTACTATAGTTGCCCGCTCAAGGAGGATATCTGAATGAAGCATCACCAAGCAATTTTGCATTCACTTGTTTGAGTAGTCAGTCTCTGACGTACATATAAACCCACCACCAGTGACGGAGTCGAGCTAGAGCGGATGAGTGTGACCGCCCTCTCAATTTTTAAAATTTATTGACTAAGAGCTTAAAAATAATTGTATTTTTTCACTTAATTTCTCCTAATATTTGCTCATGGCCTTCCTAAAACCTCTATTTTCTGGCTCAGTCTTTTCTCACCCCCGTGAAAATCTTTAATGACTAAAAGATCGAAGTAATGTTTAGAAGTGCATGCACCAGTGGAGTAAGTCAAAAACGCAATATTTTGGAAGGCCACAACACAAAAACATGTTTTAGTGGTTAGAATTGAAGTGAATGGAAATGAAGGATAGGAAATGGATATCATTCGTAGCTTTCTTGCCCTTTTCTATAGCTGTCTTTCATGTCTTCTTCTTCTCTTCTCTTCCTTTCTCAGTTTCCATGTGCCCTTTTTGGACCACTTCTTTTTGCTTCTTCACGTGTAGGCAAATATACATGCATGATATATTCTAGCAGCTAGCTATGCTACTCAAGAAACACATTAAATTCTTGTAGATATAGATAACATCCTACTTAAAATTAAACGTCGTCTGTTGGAACTTGGTCTCCAAATGAGTTCCTTGATTGATTTTAGTAAAAAAATTAGATTACCTGGGAATAGATTATCCAAGTACATTTAATTCTTCAAAACCAATATGGTCGGCTAGATGAAATATTAGTATCTAACGAGTGGTAATTAAATCAGAAATTGTAAATGACAACGAGCGGTGTTATGTGGTTTGGTGGCATAAAAATCGACCAAATAATTATAATGGTTGTGAAATCGCCTAAAATCTCACGTTGGAAATACATGAGAATTGAGAAAGTTCATAGGTTTATAAAATGGGAGAAGTCTCAATTGGTGTGAGGTTTTTTTGGTAAAGTCCAAAAACAAATCCACGAGGATTTTCTGCTTTAATTAAAGTGAACAATATCTACGATTATTGAAATATGTGAGTTTTATGGTACAACCGATGTTATCAGAGACATTGTCTAGATCAAGTCATGTGAATAGAATTATCAGATACTTAAACGAAGGAGGCGGAGGGCTCCCATTAATCCGTAACGAGCTCTCGAGGTATGAGGTACGTAGTGGAGAAGAGTGACCTTGATTAGAGTGTATAACTCTCCAAGTGCAGAGAAGGAACATATGGGCCCGAACCATGATAATAATGGTGGTGATTTGTTGATAATACAATAAAAATCGGACATTAGAAATATAAGAGGAAGATAACGGGTTTATAAGATATATGGAAAATATCTAGGAGGCCTTTTAAGTAAAGTTAAAAAAAACAAATCACGATGAATCTTGCCTAAACTGGACAATATAATGCTATTATGGTTGATATATGAGTTCAATAACAGCATAATTATAATTTACAAATGTAAATTTTTTATTTCTGATGGAGCTAGTTGTCGACCTTATGATGGAGATTAATTAGCAATCTAAATCGATGATTCTTCATGAATGAAAAAGGGATTTTCTGTCCTTTTTCTTTCTTAAAACTCAAAAGGGCCTATCCATCGAGTAAGCATCATTCTTCTTCACTAAAACAATTTGTGGTTCTCCTAAAACTTTCAAATTTCGTGCTGACATTATAGCCACACATTAAGAATGCTCCAAACTCTATATAAACCTCCCCCAACTCTCATTCCAAATGCAACACAACCACACCAAATACTTACATATATTGTATACACTTACTACTGTACACTCATCAGCCAAAAATGCTAAGATTAATCTTTCTTTGTTTCACTCTCTTCGCTCTAACTTGCATCAACGCTTTGGTGCAGGACTTCTGCATAGCAGATTTGACCGGCCCCGAAACCCCGTCTGGTTACACGTGCAAGCCATCAGCCAATGCAACAGTATCCGACTTCGTTTTCACCGGTTTACGGACGCCTGGACCTAAAATAGCCCTCATCAAAGCATCCGTTAATCCTGCATTTACAGCCCAGTTCCCCGGCCTAAATGGCCAAGGCGTCTCCCTGCTCCGCCTCGACTTGGACCCGGCAGGCGTAATCCCAATGCATACTCACCCTGGTGCCGCAGAGCTTCTGCTGGTGACCCAGGGCCTCGTCGTCAGTGGATTTATCTCCTCGGCTAACCAAGTGTTTGTGGCGAACCTTCAGAAGGGAGATAGCATGATTATCCCACGAGGGGTGCTGCACTTTCAGATCAATGGAGGTGGGACTACCGCCGTGGCGTTTGCGAGCTTTAGCAGCGAAGGCCCCGGGCTGCAGATCACTGATTTTGCTCTGTTTGGGAACTCGTTGGCGTCTGATATTTTGGAGAAGGTGACGTTCCTTGATGAAGCACAAATCAAGAAACTCAAGGCTGCGCTTGGGGGCAGCGGCTGAGGCCATAATTTCCTAGTTTCTTTTTTTGTTTTGTTTCCATTGTCCTTAATCTGTTTTTACTTTCTTTTTTTTTACCTGAAATCGCTGTAACCATGTATTTCAATGTATTGCATTTCTGTTTCAATAATTCAGATTCACTTGGAGCCATAATATATATACAGTTTTGATATATATAATTTTGATATGTTGCACATCTATTATGTAAGCTCCAATGAAATGACATTCACCTATTTGTACAATTTTGATATGTTTCATTACATCTTCGTCGATACTCACATAAGTGTGCACGATGAGTTTGAAAAAACACGTGGCAATACTTGCATTAAATGAAGTTTCAGCCATTACGAGGTCATAATAATGGAGATGAATGTTCATGTGCCTATATTTGAAAAAAAAAAATTTTATGATGAATTTATAAGAAATATAAATATGATTTTTGATTGATGCTAACGTTCATAAAAACTAGGTTTTCAGTTTGGTTTCGATGCATAAATTTAATTTTTTTAACTTACAATTATATTTCGCGAGAATGTTGACATAAGATCAAAATAGTCAAAAATAATCGAGAACTTAAAATTAATTTATCAAAACAAAATTGAAAACTTATTGAACTAAAACTCAAAATTAGAAAAATAAGTGGATAAATAATTATTTTTTCTAACATTTTAAAATTAATAGTAAATGATTAGCTTTTGCTTTTTGAATAGACGAATTTTACACTCTCTATTGTTTGACAATAATTAATGTATTCTCAAAGGGCTTATTCTTTGATATTGTATACAATCCGTCTAAGGTGTCTAGTGTGGTTTTCCCTAAAAAAAATAAACTAACAAGCTAAGTATTACGCAAAATTATTCTTCTTTCCGATTAAAGGACACGCGCGCGCGCGCACACACATATATATAAGCTGGGACGGAGTCAATGGGGGGCGGATGAGTGTGATCGTCTCCTCAATTTTTTAATTTTATTGATTAGTGGTCTAAAATTTTTGCCTCCCGACCTTTATTTTTTTTTACTACGTCCCTGTTTGGATCAAAATAGGAAGTAGCAGTAGGCCTAGTGAGTGAAAAGCAACCATTCATGCAGTGGTCACAAATATGCATGGGTGAGTGGCTCCGCCTCTTCGTTTTCAGGGTACTAATATAAGCTGTATTTGGAAGCTTATATCGTTTGTCAGGTCTATTTTTTTAAGCCCATAATTTTTTTTATTATATAGCATTTAAATTAATTTAATATAAATTTATTATTTTTGGATTATTTTTTCCTTTTTATCATAAAAATTTATTTTCATTGGGTCCATTATAAAATTTTTTATAATTCCTAGATCTCTTAATAAAATTATTTATAAAATTTATTATTTCTAGATCACTTGATAAATTTTTTTCAGATATAAATTTATTTTTCTTGGGATCAATATAAACAAAAAACTCTTTTTATTTCATAAGTTTATTAGAAAGATGTGTAATTAGACCAATATAAAAACCATTCTCTGACTCATATGGTGATAGGATCGAAAATAAATTTAGAAGGGTGAATCAATTTATCTCAAGATTTTTCGGTTGTGTTAGCGACACTGAAATTTTGTTATTGTCAATTGGGTTCCCATCAAGTCAATTTTACTTGAACTGTGCAGAAGTAAGCTTACTGCAACTTGTTGAACAAATGACTTATCAAGAAGGTCAGTAAGAAATGTAGACTGAAAAGTAAATAAATGCAAGATTGTTTTTCTAGATTTTCGAAGATTCCAAAACTTTTACATCACCTTTTTTTTTTGCGGAAGGTTTGCACTAAAAGACTTTGGTTACAAGTAATTTGAAATCACCTACTTCAGTAAGACTTAACACTGCCTAACTGAAAATTTTAATAAAAACTTCAATCTAGATACTTTCAATAGGAAGACTTCTTACTCTCAATTACACAAATTTCTCAGAGAAATTCTAATCACAAAATTTATCCTCAAAATAATTAGATAATGATTTATCAGAGTGTGCTGATTATTTAAATTTGGCTCTCGGAAAGATTTTTACTGAGAAGATCAATTTAATTTGATAATCCAAATGTGTAAATGTCTAACTTAGATTTTGTTCAACTTATCTATTTATATTTTTAATCTGCAAAGCTAATCTTTTCAAAATATATCCGTTTTCAAATGGAGAAGTAGTTGTCATGTCATCGTCCTCTCTAATATGTTTTGGTAGTGCACTGAAATATGACATTTTGTTTAAAAGTTCTTCAGTTAAGTTAATCATCAAAACTTAAAATGTTCCAACATATGAGTTTTTTAGTGAATTAATTGAAAAAAATAGATGAATATTTCACAATTGTTCACATTTTTTATAAGTTCTTGTTGGTTATCATTGATATTCTGATTACAGTAATAAGTGCAAACCCAAGCTTCTCAAAATTAAAGCTCATCAAAACTTCTCTCTCTAATCAACCATGTCACAAAAAAATATTGAATGAATTGGTTACGCTAACAATTGAGAAAGAAATTACTAAAAAATTTGATTAATATTTTTAGCTCTAAAACTCTAATGCGAGTTGTTTTTTAGTGATCATTTTATATATGTTTGATCTTATTACTCGATTATAATATATATTTTGACTATTGTCCATTGTTTAGTTTTATATTGTTTTTAAGATAGTGATTTAATTCAAAAAACTTGTTATGAGTCTAAAAAAATATGAATGCACATTATGATTTAAGGACCTCTTTTATAGCTAAACTCAAACCTAAAAATTGTTAGAACCGGTCTTGTTTATCTCCTAACACAAAAGGTTTCTGGTGTATTGATGCAAAATTTTATTGGAATTTAAAATTCTTAATATCTACTGTACCTATTTTATGTAAGTAATTTTCATGATGAAATTTCTCCAAAATTCCCTTAGAATAAGATGTATTGAAAAATTAAGATATTTTGATTAAAAATAACTTATTTTGATTGAGAAAATATTAATGAATTAGTAAATAAAACATAAAATTTTAAAAGTTTCTTATTTAGTATACTTATTTTTATAAATGATAAATATAATGCAATTACTCCAAATTTAATTATGTTGAATTTAATTTATAGGTAATTAAGTTACACTTCAATTAATTTCTACTATTAGTGAAATTTTGGTCTAATTTACTCATACTGTTTAGATAAAAATTTGTGTTGCGATAAATATTTTTATACTGAAAAACGTGTTGGGGATCGATATGGAGTTTAGAGGGAGGTGAATTAACTCGTTTCTTTGTTGGACTTTTTTGCAAAGGGTGCTAGAATCATGTTAGAGATTATAGCTTATCTTGTTTGAATGTATATCCAGCATATTACAATAATTGTGCAGAAACGATTTGATGGATTGAGGTAAAAACAATAAAACAGTAGGCAGTAAACAGTAGTTGTTTATGGAAGTTCGAAGATGAAATCTTCTACGTCTCCCTTTCTTCTATTTCCAAAAGGTATCACTAAAAGACTTTGGTTTTTACAGTACAACCTTGTACATACCCACTTCAGTAGGACTTACCCTTAGCCTACTGAAACTCTTAGTTTCAGAACACAATAGAACGAATACAACAAAGTTCTGGAAAAGACTCTTTTTCAGATTACAGACTATTCTCAATAAGATGTAGTAAAGTGTTTAGCTTGTGAAGAGATTACGAAACAGCAGCACAATATGATGTCAGAAGATTAGATATTTGCTATAACGAGTGTGCTGCTTTTCAGTACGTTTGAGCTTGAAGATAACGAGTAGTTCTTTGATTGTTCAAAATAACGTTGGATAGATAATGTGTTCCTTGAAAATAATGATCGTTGTTTTCTATATAGGATTGATCTTTATATATATAGAAAGCTTGAATCTAACGTAAACAAAACAACTTCTTTGACTTCTGAGAGAATCAGCTTTATCACCAAAATAGGGTCTTGCAGAAAGCTTCAGAATAATCAGTTTTTGTTTCATACCAAAACTGGTAAGACGTATTAAATGACTTCGTATAACATTAATTGTGTCATTAATACTAGTAATAGGTAAAGTTACGGTAACATTTAAGACTTGCATGCATTCAAACAAAAGATGTTAAGTTGCTTCTGCTTAAGCTACGTTCTGCTGCTTAAGCTAAGTTATGCTTTTTATAAGCCGTTAAGTACTCGAAAAGTATTGCTTCTGATTAAGCGATACGAGAGCTTCTGCTATTTAAGTTGTCTTCTGATTTTACTCTCACGACTTACTGGTTTTGACTCTCATCACCACAATTAAATTAAGTCTAACAATTTTCTCCTTTGTGGTGATGCCATGTGGGGTCCTTAGCTCCTAATCGTTATTACAATGCAATTTGATTAGGGTTAATTAATTACAGCGGAAAACGAGTTTAAAATTTCTTTACAATGAGCCCAAAATATAATTTGAATACTAAAAATAGTATTCCATATCATATCATAAAACCTGCCCACACATAATCAAAACAACTCATGCAACAATAAATCATATCCTCGGGACATGCCCCGGTATATAGATACATATATATATATACTGGGATAAACAACTAAACCTCAACTCAAACTGTGACTCACTCCAGAAGTACCCTCTCCGGTCTTCTGATATCATGGAGTACCTGTCATTGTCCACATACAAAGACGACAACAACCCCATCTGGGGTGAGCAAAGCTCGGTCTGAAGCAACCACAATATATACCACAGATATCTATATAATAATATATGATATGCAATTCATGTATGTCGTGGAGGTATCAGGTCAAATGCCCATCCACTGAGCACATGTCAGAATCAAACGAATCGCTATCAAATCAATACTCGAGCTGGCACACCGGCCTCAATAAGGGATAATCGTATGATAGCGTCGACAAAGCGGCATCAAATCCCAAATCTCATATCCAATCATCGGGGCCACAATTGTCTATGCTTTACGGGTAATATAATACCGGCATAGCGATTGTGTTCACAAACCCCAGAATCCAATCAAATCATATCAGGGTATCCAAGGATCATAGCTTAACGTGCATGTCATGTATCGATGTATGTATCAAACGATGTGTGTTAACAAAACATTTATTTTATACATCGATATCTCAATCTCAATGTCATGTATGCCACATCAATCAACAAATAAGGCATATAGACACATAATCTCATTCCAATCAATCCAATCAAACCGACATATATCATATAATACAGATACCTGTCGTATGTTACCCGGTCGCAACATACCTCAATTCTTCGTGCCGGTTGATGTAGCTTGAAGATATCGGTATAATACTTTATCTACACCAATAACATACTCATTACAATCAACACCATAATCCAAAATCATTAATATGAGTTTCAAATCTCATTTGAAACTTCAAAAATGCATATCAATTCAAAATCATATCCTAATTCAATTCCGACTTCGAATATGAGTTTCTTGTCGGTTATTCTACTACATATAAGAAATTCAACTTCAAATACATGCTATTCCATCACTTTGATATTTAGAACTGCTGGAACTCGAAGAAAATTACCTTAGTCGGAAGCCCTCAACGCGACGATCACAAATATATAATTTGTTTCGCGTTTAGACAGCGTTTCGAAGTCGATTCGGACGAAAGAAAATCAAATCTCTCGTATTCTCTTGAAGCTGCTAAAATGAAATGAAGAAAAAGAAGAAGAAATCTCGTTCTTATCTCCACCGCTTCGGCGCTCGGGCGGTAGAATTCTCGCGCCCGAGCGCGAGACATTCTGCCCCCGAGTTTTATTTGTACCACGCTCGAGCGGTCAAAAACCACCGCTCGGGCGCGGAGTGTTCTGTCCAAGCACAGGTTTAATCCCTCACTGGCGCTCGGGCGGTAATAATCACCGCTCGGGCGCCACATGTTCTGTACCGAGATATTGGTTATGTTCTTATTGGCGTCCGGCTTTTCCACTCGAGCTCTTACAACGTCAATTCATATTCGATACTTATTTTCTCAATTTCATTGTCATGATATACATCATATACATAATCACATGACAATTTCATAAATTATCGATAATCACACAGGATTTACGAAAATACGATACACGGTCCTTACATGCCAAAACCTAGATGTTAGTATCGATGAATAACAACAGTTGTAACAAAAAGCAGATTGCAATTATAACAAGATAATTGAAAAGTAAATAAACAAAGAGTTTAAAGAGTTTAATCATCAGTTCCGATATCTCTGAACATTGTTTCCTCATCCTGAGGATCTTGATTTCTGAAAGAGGATTCAGCATAATGTCTATCATCTCCAATCCTGCCTTTACTAGTCATACCTTCTAATTCCCCTTTTTTGGCATCATTAGCTTGAACTCGAGTGAGCAAGTCATCAACTCAGCCAGTAAGAGTAAGAATACCATTATTCAGCATCTCCAGATAAGGTGCTTGATTCGAAATTCGTTCATTAAGATCATGAAGAGATTGAGATTGGGACTGAGCGAATAGATGAATCATGAAGAGATTAGATACCATTATTCAATAGTTTCGAGCTTCGAATCCAAGGCTTCGACTTTGTTGGAGACTGAGCGAATAGATGAATCATGATTAGAGACAGTTTTAGTGATATCAGCTTGACCAAGCAAGATGTTACCCTGACTTGTGAAAAAATTTTGTCTGAAAATACTGGTTTCAGCATGCAGCTTGGGCAACGATTCTGCCGTGCGAGTGACTTCTTTCGAGATGCGGTCACGAAAGAGTTTGGTGTCACTAACTTCACCAGCATGTTCAAAAGACAACTGTTTTACTATCTCCGAAAGATTATTCAGATTTCTTCTTAGAACATCTATCTCAAACTCAAGATCAAACGACGCTTCTTCTGGGGATGGAGTTCTTTCTAGAAGACGTTGTTTGATCTCTTCAAGATGAGCTATGTGAGCAGGTGATCTAGAAGGAGAGAGAATCAAAGCAGTAGAAGTAACAATTTCTGGTGGAGCAGTAGAAGGTTCTGCAGAAGTTCCTTCAGGAGCAGTAGAAAGTTTAAGTTCTGCTCTGTCTTCTGGTTGGACAGTTTCTGTGGTTTCCAGTGGCTCAACAGTCGGATTAGATTCAGATGAAACTTTTAACAGAGCTTCTATTTCTGCTTGATGTTCAGCATAAAATATCTCCAAATTTTGCAGTGAAGAAGATTTAGCAACATTTGATTCTTCCATGGGTTGATCTGCTGGTTGAGCTTCTGTGTTACCTTCTGGAATAACCACATCAACAGCCTGCGATGCTTCTGGTGCAGTAGCAGAAAGAACAATTGTCTGAATTACTTCATCAACAGATGCCACCTCATGACCAGAGATGAGTGATGAAGATTTGGTAGGCAACGTCGGAGATGCAGGAGTACTAGAAACCTTAGTTTCTGAAGGAGCTGTGGTCCTTTCCTCAACTGGCTTAATCTTGAGAATGTACTGGACAAAACCTACTTGTTACTGCAAGGGCTGTACAAAAGCTTGTTCTTGAGCAAGAAGTTGCTCATTCATCAATCTCAGCCGATCAGTCAAAAGTTGAATTACATTCTGATCTTGAACAGCAGTAGGAATCATAGAGTCAAAATTATACTTAAAAGTCTTTAAAACCGATTCCAGCTTCTGACATTTGAGCTGCTCGGGAATGTAACACCGTTTGTTAATTGCCTCAATCACATTATTGGTTTTAGCAGAAGCAAAAACCTGCTTCTCATTTTTCACCATTCTTGTGTAACAACCTGGGGTTCTTAAGTATGTGATTGGGTTGAAAACTCTAACCTTTAGCCAATCATCAAAGAAAATAATGTCCTCATTGGCAAATTTTTTTTATCTCATCCATGTGAAGATCAATAGCAGTTTGAACAGATGACATGGCGCTAAAAACATGTGGTTCTTCAACGAATTTTCCCTTTCCTTTGTCTGTAGAAGAGGCAGGCAGCAAGGGTCTAAAAGCAGAAGACCCGACAAGAGGTTCTTTAATAACAACTCCAGACGAGGGTCTAAGAGTCTGAAAGAAAGTGGATGTAGTGGCAGTAGGGATGGCTGCTATTTTTTGAGGAGGGGACAGAGGTTGGTTTAGATGAGGTAGCCGATGGAAACACTTGTCTCAGAGGGACAGTGTCAAGATCAGCAATGGCTGCTTTCTTTTTGAGACGGATAGTGGTTCGTTCTTTCTTTTTGCTTGGGGTGGCTGGGAGTGAGGTTTTGGTTGGAGCAGCAAACTCTTCAGAAATGGTTTTATCTGAATCAGTCAAAACAATCACTCTTTTCCTCTTTACTTTCTTCTGAGGGGTTTGAGCCTCAGTCTGAGTGTCACCAATTTCCTTCTTGAGGGCAACAAACTCAGCCACAGTTGGCTTAGGCCTTAAGGCAAGTACATTATCAGCATCGGCCATTGTGACATAAGAGGCATCCTGTTCAGAAGTAGGTGGAAAACCAGCATCCTTCAACATCATGCTGATCTGAACAGCAAAACCAGTACCTTTCCTCAAATCCTATCCTTCATGATTTTGAGCAGGAAACGACTCCAATCCACTTTAGTGTCAGAAGTGATGGCCATCATCACTTGAATTTTTTCTTTGGTCAGCTTATCAAAAGTACAAGCCTTGACCAGAATCGCCTTTGCCACAATATCAACGAGTACTTGGTACTCCATATTCAGAAGCTTCTTAAAGCAAGAGAGAGAGAGTTCATCTCCAGAAGCTGAGAATGTGGTAAGGGTAGTGGACATCTCCTCCTTAGAAATAACCGAAAAATCAGAAGTACCTGAGAATGGAAGAAAGAATGTGGATCCCAGAAGAGCAGCATCAATAGTTTTGGATGCATCTCCCTTGGAGTATATGATCTTCCCAACCTCAATGGTCGCTTTAGCATAGAAGTCTAGGAAGGTTGCCTTGTAGATGATTACAGGAGCTTCCAGAAATCTCCTAAGACCAGATTTCTCGATGGCCTTGAACATCTTAACAAGGTTTTCATCCTTGATAGTCAGTACTGATGTAAAGTTGACTTGATAAGCGTTCAGTGTATAAGCTCCAACCATTTCTGCAAATAAAAAGGATTCGATATAGATTCTGTAATAGAGAAAAATGCAAGAGAAAGCAGTAGATGGTATGCAATAGTCTGAAATCGTAAAAGTGAAATGAGAGAGAAGAGGCGGTTAATATTCAAAATGTACAGCCGTCAATGAAAACATAGAGACACATGTCAATATGTTTACGGTTGAGCTTTTGAAAAGTTAAAAAATGAGTGTCATGTAAGCCAATGATTTTCAAAATTTTAAAATTCAATGAAAGAAGCACACTGTCCAAGGCGGTTACTAAAAATTTAGAAGAGGATTTGTCGTTTTATGATAATCTCTATTGGAAGTCATAAAGTACTTAAATATATCCAGCACTTTGATAAAAACCAGTAGACACATTGTTTTATCGAAAAGACAAACCTCCTTCTGCTTATGACATGGCACATAAATATCAGTCATAAAAAAATTATTCCCCTTAAATAATGCAAATAAATAAATATTAAATGCGAAGATTTGAGATCGGAGGGAATGACAGACGACTCTTGATATTTGTGCAGGAGGTGAACAGTCAAGTGAGTCTTCAGCTTCCCCGAGGCTCAATATAAATATCTGCAAGCACACAAACTAAGTCATTTTAAACATAAAACAAATAGATAGTGCAAGTATTATATCAGAGTCTTCTTCGACGTTGGATACAGCAGGGGAGTTCCAAGGACGACTTCCAGCGTCTCGTAAGAAGATGTTTGAAGACATCATTTTCCAAAAGATGAAGACTTGAAACAAACTCCTGGATCTGTAATCTGAATAATAAGTTAGATTATTCTCTATTATGTTAAAATAGTTGCGGAATAATCCCTTTCAGCAACCACGATCATGCAAAGAGATGGGGGTTACTCCAGCAAGTTCTAGTTAGGGTTTCTATTGTAAATCTCAGTACTGCTGATATCAACAATTGTAAAAGCCTATCTACTGTAATGCATCTGATTTTATGAATGAAACATTTCATTTTGTCATATCTCTTATCTACTGTTTCTACTTAATGCATAAAGAACAAAAGATAGTAAACGGTAGTTAAGACAAAAATTAAACCGAGAACATTACGAAAATAAGAAAACTTATTCTCAGACAGAGGTTTTATGAAGATATCTGCTGCTTGTTGATCAGTAGGAACATATTCCAGACGAATGTCCTTATTCTGCACATGATCTCTAATAAAATGGTGTCTGATGTCAATGTGCTTCGTTCTGGAATGAAGTACTGGAATATGTGTGATTGCTATAACACTGGTATTGTCACAAAATATAGGTGATTCAGAGGCTTGAACTCCATAGTCCTTAAGTTGTTGTTGTATCCACAGTAATTGAGAGCATCAACTTCCAGCAGCAAGGTATTCTGCTTCTGCAGTAGACGTGGCTATGGAAGTCTGCTTTTTACTGAACCAGGAGATCAACCTATCACCAAAAAATTGACAAAAACCACTTGTGCTTTTTCTATCCAGTTTGCAACCTGCATAGTCATCATCTAAATATCCAATAAGATTAAAAGATGAATCATTGGGATACCATAGGCCGACATTTTGAGTACCCTTTAAATATTTCAAAATACGTTTAGCAGTAATATAATGTGATTGATTAGGGTTAGATTGAAATCTTGCACAAATACAAACAGTAAACATAATATCAAGTCTACTGGCAGTAATTTATAACAATGAGCCAATAAGACCACGACACTGAGTTACCTCTACTGAAATTCCATTTTCATCTTTATCAAGTTTGGTAGATGAACTCATTGGAGTGGAAGTAGCAGAGCATGTTTCCATGCCAAACTTCTTCAGTAGTTCTTTTGTGTACTTATCCTGATTTATGAAGATTCCAGTGTCGAGTTTCTTGATCTGCAGTCCTAGGAAGAATGTCAATTCTCCCATCATGCTCATTTCAAATTGTTCCTGCATTATCTTAGCAAACTTTTCACATAATTTGGGATTATTTGACCCAAAAATAATATCATCAACATAAATATGCACTAACAGAATGTGCTTATTTTTTTTACTAAAGTGAATAAGGTCTTGTCTACTGTGCCGATTGTAAAATCATGATTGATAAAATTTGTGAGAGAGTGTCATACCAAGCCCTAGGTGTCTGTTTCAAACCATACAGGGCTTTGTGTAACTTAAAAACATGATGCGGTAAGAAATGATCAATAAAACCTGGAGGTTGTTCAACGTAGACTTTTTCTTGTAGTAGACCATTTCAGAAGGCACTTTTCACATCCATCTGGTAAACTTGGAAGTTCTTGAAAGCAGCAAAGGCTAAGAATATTCTGATTTCTTCAAGCCTTGCTACTGGTGCATAGGTCTCATCATAGTCTATTCCTTCTTCTTGTCTGAAATCTTGAGCCACCAGTCTTGCTTTATTTCTAACCACAGTACTCTCTTGATTAATATTGTTTCTAAATACCCACCGAGTTCCAATAACTGCTTGATGAGATGGTCTAGGTACAAGAAACCAAACTTCATTTAATTTAAATTGATTTAGCTCTTCTTGCATAGGTTCAATCCAACTGGGATCTAGAAGAGCTTCTTCAATCTTCTTTGGTTCATCATGAGAAATAAAAGCAGCATGCATATATTCATTAATCATTTGTCTTCTGGTTCTTAATGGAGTTGCTGGATTTCCAATAAGTAAAGATGGAGGGTGTGATTTTCTCCAAATAAAAGAGTTTAGAGGGATTTCTTCCTGATTTAATAGATTTGGATCATGCTCAGGTAAAACAGTAGTAAGTTCTGGAATGTTAGCTGCTG
Source organism: Primulina huaijiensis (assembly GCF_012295235.1). Classification (NCBI taxonomy): domain Eukaryota; kingdom Viridiplantae; phylum Streptophyta; class Magnoliopsida; order Lamiales; family Gesneriaceae; genus Primulina; species Primulina huaijiensis. The sequence goes on from NC_133315.1 coordinate 2,075,569, forward strand.
GTTCTGGTACATCTGGTGTTTGTGCAGCTGTTTCTACTATAGGAATGTCTGGTTCTGGATTTTGAGCATCTTTGACACTTGGTTCTGCATCATCTTCACTATCCAGTTCCAGATGAATCATGTCTAACCTGTTACTTAGATTTGACACGTTAGAAATTTCAGGAGCACTGCTATCTTCTTCGAAGACAACATGAATAGATTCTTCAACATTAAGAGTTCTATTATTGAAGATTCTAAATGCTTTGCTTATTGCTGAATATCCAAGAAAGAATCCAGCATCTGATTTTGAATCAAATGCAGACAAATAATTTTTACCATTATTGAGCACAAATCATCTACAACCAAGCACAAGAAAATAAGATACATTAGGCTTACTCTCTTTCCATATCTCATATGGAGTCTGGTTATACCTTTTGTTGATCATGGTTCTGTTCTGTGTTTAACAAGCTGTGTTGATTGCTTCTGCCCAGAAGCGCTGAGAGATGTCTGAATCTGCTAGCATTGTTCTAGCAGCTTCTTTAAGAGTTCTGTTTCTCCTTTCAGCTACTTCATTTTGTTGAGGCGTTCTGGCAGCTGAATATCCATGATGAATACTGTTGCGATATTCACCGCTCGCAAGCGCACGGTTGTCAAGTTTTAATATATATGAGTAGAGTATCGTTCTCACGAGGAGTGTAAACTAAAAATATATCAATGCTTGTAATTAGAATAGTCTCAACTTTATATAGAAAAATCAAAAGAGGTTTGGTTTGTTTAAAAACAACTCAATTGCAAATAACTAATTGTTAATCTAAACACCGAATGGAGAAATATCAACGAGAGGAAATATATAGAGGAATTGTTTCACTAAGTTTTCACGATAATTCTTCCTTGTTGGATTTATAATCATGAATTCCTATTATTTAATGGCCAAGAACACTTAATTATTTTATTCTCCCTTTCCCAAGGGATGAATAAGTTGTATCAATCAAACTTCGATTCCAATATTTATAATAAAAATCTAAGTTTAATTGATAAATGCAACCAATGTTCTTACCTAAGCCTCGCTAAATTTATACGCCTTTCGAACGATATAAACATTCAAAGATGTGTCTCTAATGATCTATAATCTTAGTCCCTCTCCCGAGTTATAGAATTAATCAGACAATACACAATCTATGGCCAGTAAATTGCAGTAAAATAAACACAAAGAAACACAACTAAACCAAACGGAATTCAATCATAAAAATAATCACGTCAATTCATCGTATCCACAAAGTTACATCATCCTCTAGAACAAAAAATTAGTTCATCACGAAATCTAAGCAAAAACAAGACATGTTCACAGTTTTAGACATCTCTACACAATAAAATAAAGAAGCAAAAAAAGAAATGACAAATCAGAAGTGTCGTCTCTGTCCCCAGATCCATCGTTATTCGTCTTCATTATCAGTCTTCGTGCTTCAAACCGTTCCGTACGTGTGCTTCGCGTCTCTCGTGCGTGAATTTCTCTCCAAGCGGCTGTCTCTCCCTCTTTAACCTACCCTTCACGTAATTTTATATTCGCGAAATTCTGAATTCTGTACGCACGGCGCGCGTGGTTGCGCGTGATCTCATGTGACCGTGCGCGAGGTTCTGCTGGTCTGCATTTTTTTGCGCGCACGGTTGCGCGTGATGTGGAACGGCCGCTCGCGCGCCTCTGTCTCTTTGCCTCGTACATGCGTGTGCGGTTGCGCGTGATCTCGCACGGCCGCATGCGAGCTTCTGGATTACTGCTGTATCTGTGCGCGCGTGGCTGCGCGTGAAGTCGAGCGGCCACGCGCGCGCTTCTCGGCAATGGTGCGGCTGTGCATTTCCTTGTTGCGTGTATGCTATCGGCTCTGTTTTCTTGGCCCATTGGCTTCGTATACACTTTTTTCTCCATTCCTAAAATGATAATCAAAACAAACCAAAAACGCATAATTTCGTTCGAAACTAATATAATTCAAATGGATTCTTATGTAAATTAAGTGCAAATATTGCACTTATCAAACCCCCCAAACTTAAACTTTTGCTAGTCCCGAGCAAAATAAAATAAAATTGACTGTTCAAGGAAAAATTAACTCTAACTACTATAGTTATGGATATGCAAGAAGTGACATTGGCCTCCGACTTGTCTATTTTCATGTAATTCACGATTTCTCAAAAGTCACGTGCGTGTGTGCTATGCCAATGCTCATTTACCCAATCAAATGCTCAAATAGATTCACAACACTTGCTAGCCTTATAAACTCAAGAGATCTTCAATTCAGTTTAAACCACACTTCATTAGTATACAAATTCACTTACACATATACCAAAGGACTTCATTGGTAATTGTTTGGTTCAATAGGTATTCAACATAAGTACATCAAATGATGATGTTACACAATCGGATGCTTACATGCAAATAATTAAAGTTCATACTTGCTAACCATGTTTGTCAGGTATCCATAGGATTGACTGGAACAACTTTTCTCTACTAGTATATTGGATAAATGTGACAAGATTAATAGGTCTTGTAGGCTTGTAACGTTCGGCTATGACTCATGGCTACAATAAAGGTATTGAAATCAAAATTTAAGAGAAATAATCGAATTTTCATCATCTTCACTCTCATTTTCTTTCACTGTCACTTTCTTGTTTTCTTCCCAATCATATCCTTCATTTCTCATATTTTTCTTTTTCACCACTTTTTCGATTCATTTCTTTTATTATTTTTTTCTTCTTTTTGTCTCTTTTTCAACTCTTTTTTTCACGTTTAATTTTTCTTTTTCTTTTCAAGGAGTATTTGAATCATCACCACACCAATGAACTTATTTCTCTCAAAATCTAGAAAGGACAATAAGTGTATAAGCTTCATTAGGTAGGCGTTGTGGGGTGTAGAATAGATACAAGTGGGGGTTAATTGTATGTCATTGACACACACCACTTGATTTTTAATAGGCTCAAAATGGGACACTAGGGATATTTCATGTTGATTTGGTAGGCTCAAAGGCTTAAACGGTTCCAAAGATTGCCTAAATCATTCCTATGTCACATATAATCCGTATTTCGTCTCGGAAAGTGTTCAAACAAGTTCTAGATTTCCGTCAATCCATTAGTCAACTCATACAAACCAAACACATGCATTTTTCACTAAAAATGATATATGAGATAGGTGCACAAATAAAATTCAAGCATCTCAATCTACTCGAGGCTCAATGGGCTAACGAACGATAATAACAATGAAAAACAGGCCCAAAGACAATGAGAAAGATTGTCTATGTCATTTCTGTGTTTGCAAAGGTGTCAGTTAATGTCATGTGAGAAATACTAAATTTCAGATCTCTATTGTCTATGTAGCATCACAAGTATGTAAATTGTCTCTAAACATCGATAGTATCAACAAACATGACCATGCAAAGATATTTATGACTCCCAAGTTATCAAGACTACATATATGCATTAAAACCACGATTTCATTTTCATCATCGGCCACACAATGACGTATCCATGACTATTCCTAACGATTATAGCATGCAATAAATAAATAAACGAAATTTATTTTATTTTATTTTTTTTTATTTTTTTTCTCGAAAATAAGAACGAAATTAACTACTGCAGAAAGTAATGCTAAACTCTAACAATCAAAGCAAGAAAATTAACACCCCCAAACTTGCAGTATGCATTGTCCTCAATGTATAACTAAAAAGCGCGTGACAACACATACCTGTCACACGAGTGTCAGATCTCGTTGCCCCAGTCGTCATCTGCGGCATCTTCAACGTCCTCGTCCATGGGCTGCGGTGGGGGGCTGTCTGGTGGTGGTGGATACTGTGGTGGCCAGGCTGGCTGTGGTGGACAAAGAGCATCATCGGGCCCAATAGGTGGAAAACGCGGGGCTAGCACCGACGTGAAATCCATCATATAGACATGAAAGCAGTATTCGTGTGTCGGTGTTCGGCCAGCTCTTCTCACTGGGCCCGCATATCATGTTCCATTCGGAACACCCTGTCTCGCAGACTGATGCGATGGATCGGTGGTGGTGGCTGTTCTTGGTGCTCTCTAGCCCGTTGGTTGTAAGCCGCCCGAGCGGCTTGTCGTTCTAACTCTCGTGCTCCGCGCCCAATGTTTCTAGCAGAAACAATGATTGGGCCCTTGGCTTTCAAAACTTGTTCATCTGCGCCCAATAATACACCAGCATGAAGACATAAAGCAGTGATAGTGTGTGGACAATGGAGGCTGACGGTCACGAGTCCCGCACCAGCACGCATAATAGAACCATTAATTATCTTCCCCAGATCCACTGTCTTCCCGGTCATGATGGCGTAAATAAATGTCACTTTATCTTTTGTAATTTCTATCTGATGAGTGGATGGCATGATTCTTGATATGATGAATGAGGCCCAACTTCGTGGGTCACGGAGCAATTCAGATTTTTTTAGAGTAACGGGAGCGCCTTGATTCAAACGCCACTATGCACACTCGACGCATAATTTTCTGATAATAAAATCTACAGTGCCGGTAATAAATGTTGTATACTCGTCGGTGTCAAAGCTCTGCAGATTATAGATAGAATTAATGGTTGCCGAGTCAAATGAGACCAATTTCCCTCGCACCAAAACTCTGTAGTCCTCATGTTTGATTCTCAAATTAGCATAAAATTCACGGACTATAGAAATAACTGCATCTGGCGCTGACTGGGCTATATCCAACCACCCCTTTTGCTCAACTTCTTCAATTACGACACAATTAGGGTTGGTGAGATCTAGCCCTCGTTCTTTAATAATTGACCTGGACAAGGTGCTCTCGTAAACTCTGAAGGCTTCTTCGTTCCAAAATTTATTGGCGTCATAGGAACATGAAGAGGAAGCCACGTCTTTTGATCGCTTTTTAGGCATGATATTTCAATAATATCCACAGTTTCAACAACAATTATAGAACAATACAGTACCCAAAATTGCTTGATTGCTAGAACTTTACCCAAATAACAACAAAGTAGAGGAATCGGTAACCTCTAGTGTGGAGAAATAACTGTCTAGTGGCGACGCCGGCGGCGGTAATCGCTATGGTGAGGCAATTGTCTGAAGAGTTGAAGGTAGAGATGAGTGGATTGGGAAGAGTTTGATGGAGGAGAGTTTTTGTATTGTTGGAGTGGAGGAGATGGATTGTAGGACTTGGGATTTGTAGGTTTGTAGGGGAAGAAGAAAGAAGAAAGAGGCGCTCTCTTGCTGGGATATAAAACTGACTTGGTGCGCTGCGCTCGCGGTCGCGCGTGATGTGGCGCGGCCGCGGGTGATTTTTTTTTTGACTCTGTTCGACGGCCGGTTCAACTGTTACCTGCATAATAGAACACATATCAATGTCTAATCGTCACATGTAGAGTTCAATAACATAAAAATGCCAAAAATAAAAATACTACTGAAAATAAAATAAAAGCAAATAAAGAAAATGAAAGCAATAAAAGATATTGGTTGGGTTGCCTCCCAACAAGCGCTTGGTTTAACGTCATCAGCCTGACTGCCACCAGTTTACTGAGTTTGGTTTGCTCAAACTAATGATTTCGATATTCCTTACTTCGGTCCCATAGTAAGGCTTAACCCGCTGTCCATTCACCTTGAAGGTTCTTCCATCACTGCACCTTAGCTCGATAGCCCCATGAGGATACACTGTTTCCACAACAAATGGCCCTGACCAACGCGATTTCAGTTTACCTGGAAACAACTTCAGACGAGAATTGAATAACAGTACTTGTTGTCCGGGTTTGAGCTCCCTTCGTACAATGATTCTGTCATGCCATTTCTTGGTCTGTTCTTTGTAGATCTTGGCATTCTCATATGCATCATTACGGAATTCCTCCATTTCATTTAACTGCAGTTTTTTTGACATCCCCAGAAGCTTTCAAGTCAAAGTTCAACTTCTTAACTGCCTAGAATGCTCGGTGCTCCAATTCTAGCGGCAAGTGGCATGCTTTCCCAAATACTAGCCTATAGGGAGATATCCCAATAGGCGTCTTGAATGCAGTCCGATAAGCCCATAACGCATCATCCAACTGAATGACCCAATCCTTCCGGTTGGTGTTGACAGTCTTTTCCAGTTTTTGTTTAATTTCTCGGTTGGATATTTCAGCTTGTCCATTCGACTGAGGATGATATGCTAGTGCCACTTTGTGCTTCACACTGTATTTAGCCAAAAGTGAGTTGAAAATTTTATTTCAAAAATGCGTACCTTCGTCACTTATGATGGCTCTCGGTGTTCCAAACCTGGTGAAGATGTTCTTATGCACGAATTTATTACAACACGAGCGTCATTAGTATTGGTGGCGATTGATTCCACCCATTTCGAAACATAATCTACAGCTGATAAAATATAAGAATTTCCAAAATAAGGGGGAAATGGTCCCATGAAATCTATGCCCCAAACGTCAAAAGGTTTCACTTCCAAAATATTTGTCAGTAGTAATTCCTGACGCCTAGAGATGTTTCCTAACTTTTGGCATCTATCACATGATTTTACTAAGGTATAACTATCTTCAAACAAACTAGGCCAATAAAAACCAGATTGCAATACCTTAGCTGTTGTTCGTGATGCTCCAAAATTTCCACCATATGGTGAAGAATGACATTGCTTTAGAATTTCCTGTGCTTCGACACCGTCCACGCATCTTCTAATAAATTAGTCAGCACATCTCTTATAAGAAAAGATCATCCCAGAAGAAAATTTTGATATCATGGAAGAACTTTTTTTTTCTGATGATGGCTTACTTCTGGAGGCAGGGTACCACAAGACGAAAAATTTGCAATATCAGCAAACCAAGGAAGTACAGAGTTTACCTCGAAGAGCTGCTCATCCGGAAAGGTTTCCTGTACAGCTCCCTCTTCTTTCTTCTCCTCCAGCTCAAGTCTCGACAAGTGGTCAGTCACTTGATTCTCACTTCCTTTCTTATCTTTGACCTTGAAGTCAAATTCTTGTAGTAGAAAAATCTACCTTATCAAGCGTGGTTTTGCATCCTTCTTGGCGAATAGATAGCGAATAGCTGCATGGTCAAATAGGGCCTGAATTTGTCGAAGACAAACACTACTGCAAGCATCTCCTTCTCAGTCGTAGTGTAATTTTGTTGTGTGGTATCTATTGTACGGCTTGCGTAGTAAATTGCCCTAAACATATTTTCCCTTCTTTGGCCTAAGACATCGTCCACTGCATAATCACTTGCATCACACATCAGCTCAAAGGGCTCCTTCCAGTCCAGCACTATCATAATTGGTGCAGTCATCAATGCCTTCTTGATCTTCTCAAATTCCTGCAAACAATCATCATCAAAGATAAAAGTGGACTCTTTTTCAAGCAAATTACATAGAGGTTTAGTGATATTAGAAAAATCTTTAATAAATCTACGATAAAACCCTGCATGTCCTAGAAAGCTCCTTATTCCTTTTATGTTCTTTGGTGGGAGAAGTTTTTCGATGGCAACCACCTTGGTTCTGTCAACCTCTAATCCCCGAGGAGACACTTTATGTCCAAGAACAATGCCCTCTTGGACCATAAAATGGCATTTTTCCCAATTAAGAAATAGGTTCTTTGCTTGACAACTCTGCAAAACAAGGGATAATTTATGCAAACAATGATCAAATGAAGAGCCAAATACCGAGAAGTCATCCATGAAAACTTTCATGATTTCCTCCACCATGTCTGCGAATATGGCCATCTTGCATCTTTGAAAAGTAGCAGGCGCATTGCATAGCCCAAAAGGCATTCTCCTAAAAGCAAACTTGTCATAAGGACACGTGAAAGTTGTCTTCTCCTGATCTTCTGGCGCTATAGCAATTTGGTTATAACCTGAATAACCATCTAAAAAGCAGTAATGACAATAACCATCAATTCTATCAAGCATTTGATCGATAAAAAGTAGTGGAAAATTATCTTTACGTGTGGCATTGTTTAACTTTCTATAATCAATACATACTCGCCAGCCAGTTACAGTACGAGTAGATATTAATTCATCATTTTCATTTCTAACCATAGTTATTCCACCTTTTTTGGGTACAACTTGCACAGGGGACACCCAACTACTGTCAGAAATAGCATAAATTACTCCAGCATTTAACAATTTCAACACCTCATTTTTTACAACTTCCTTCATCGCTAGAATCAACCTCCTCTGATGATCCACATAAGGAGTATATGACTCCTCCATCAAAATTTTATGCATGCATATAGTGGGGATAATTCTCCTAATATCATAAATCGACCATCCTAAAGTAGTTTTAAATTTCCTCAATACTCTCAATAATTTATCTTTTTCATTACAAGTAAGAGAGGAGGAGATGATTATCAGATATGTCGACTTTTCACCTAAAAATGCATAGCAAAGGTGGCTTGGTAGTTCCTTCAAATCAGGGGAAGGAGGTAGTACCTTTGTTTGCTTATGCACCTCCAATTCCTCAAGCAGTGCATCCGTCTTTTTTTCTTTCTGTGATCCATCAAGATCCACAAGTTGCTCTTTCACTTCCCAATCATCTTCATCAACAGTTCCTATAGCACCTATCAAACAGCTCTCCAAAGGATCCCTAGTTCCTGTACAATCAAGAGACATACATGAGTCTATAACATCAATGCTTTTACATGTACTTACCTCATTTGATCCCTTCATGGCTTGATAGATATAAAAAATGATTGTTTCTCCACCAACTCTCAAGGTGAATTCAACCTTGTGCACATCTATCAATGCCCTTCCAGTTTCCAGGAAAGGTCTCCCAAAGATTAATGGAGCATCATGATCTTCCTTCATATCTAAAATCACAAAATCAGCAGGAAAAATAAATTTATCTACTTTTACCAGTACATCCTCGAAGACCACTTTTGTCGGCAAGCTGTAAAATGATAGTGGTTGGTTTAACCTCTCCAAGCTCAAATTCCCTGTAAATAGAAAATGACATCAAATTAATACTTGCTCCTAAATCACATAAAGTTTTACTACATTTAGAACCACCAATAAAGCAAAGAATAGTAAAACTCCCTGGATCTTTTAATTTTTGTGGTAGCTTCCTTTGTAGAATAGCGCTAAAATCTTCAGTCAGCTTCACAGTCTCAAACTCCTGCAGCTTCCTCTTCTTAGACATCACATCTTTAATAAATTTTGCATAATTTGGCATTTGCTCCAAAGCATCAGCAAATAGTATGTTGATGTGTATCTTCTAAAAAATCTCTAAGAATTTTTCAAACTGATCATCCAAATTGTTTTTTTTTTCGAACATCTGAGGGTATGGAAGAGTTGGATTAAATACTAGAGGTTGTTCAACTTCAAATTCAACTTTGGATCCCTCAATTTTACCTTCTTCAATTGTCTTCTCACTTTCCACTCTCTCTTTGGGACTTTGTACCTCCAATTCTTTCCTACTCCTTAAAGTGACTGCCTTGCACTACTCTTTTGGATTAACTTCCGTGTTACTAGGAAATTGACCCCCTGTTCTTATCTCTCAATGCGTTAGCCAGCTACCCGATTTGCGTCTCCAAAGATTTCATCGTGGCTCCCATATTTCCTATGTGAGTCTCCATATTTTCAAGACGAGATTCAGTCATTGCCATCCTTTTTTAAGATTCAGCAACAAACGTTCCCACTAAATCCTCAAATGAAGGTTTTCTTTCCCCCTTTGACGTATGGATTCGATACATTTTTATTATTCGCATATGAAAAATTTTCGTGATTTTTCAAACCAGGATGATATGTGTTAGGGGGAGGGTTACCTTGATATCCTCCAAATCCACCAAAATTTCTGTTGTTGATATACTGAGCTTCTTCAGGAAGAGATGGCTCTTCAGCGACAATCGATGTATCCTCAATTTCTAATGTGCTCACCTTATTCATCGCTGCTATCTGTGTGGTCAATGCAGATACCTGGGCAGTGAGTGTCGTAATAGGATCCACAGAATAAACTCCAGCCGTCCTCTTTACTCCTGATCTCTCGGACGGTCACCGGTAGCTATTTATAGTCATCTGCTCAAGCAAGTCACAAGCTTGCTCAGGAGATTTGGCAAAGATCGTGCCACCAGCCGCTGCATCCACTGTTCTTCGTGTTTGCCCATTTAGACCGTTGTAGAATAATTCAATTTGCACCCAGTCTTCGAAGCCATGGTTCGGGCACTTTCCCAACAATTCCTTGTATCTTTCCCATGCCTCGTACAACTGCTCAAAATCAGTCTTCCTGAAAGTGTTAATCTCAATCTTCAATTGTGCAGACTTTGCAGGGGGAAAGTATTTTGCCAGAAATTTCGTCGCCAGCTCCTGCCATGTCATGATAATTCCCAAGGGAAGCGATTGGAGTCATCCTCTTTCTTGGTCCCTGAGAAAAAACGGAAACAAACGCTGTCTAATAATATCATCAGGAACATTATTAATTTTTACCGTATCCGTTATCTCCAAGAAATTCCTCAAATGAATGTGAGGATCAGCAGTGGCAGTTCCTGCGAATTGGTTCTATTGAACCATATTTATCAGTGCAGGCTTCAGCTCAAAATTAATGGCGTTGATGGTCCCTAGAGCAATGCAAGAATAATGAGTTTTGATCACTGGTCGAAAGTGATATCTGATAGGTATAGCTCCGGCAAGTTATGTCTGTCATTCTCTCTGTGTTCAGCCATTGCTTGGATCTCTTCTCTTTTTTCTTTTCTTAATCTTCTTGCAGTTCTTTCGATCTCCGGATCAAAAATAAGCAAGTCAGGGTTTTGTGATCTTAGCATGCACTGTCAAGCAGAAAAAATGAAAAACTTAATCAATATAAATAAAATAAAATAAAAAGCTCTAAATTAAAATCTAGACTAATTGGTAACAATATTGATATAAATTCAAATTTTGACACTCTCCGGCAACGGCGCCAAAAACTTGTTGCGATATTTATCGCTCGCAAGCGCACGTTTGTCAAGTTTTAATATATGTGAGTAGAGTATTGTTCCCACGAGGAGTGTAAACTAAAAATATATCAATGCTTGTAATTAGAATAGTCTCAACTTTATATAGAAAAATCAAAAGAGGTTTGGTTTGTTTAAAAACAACTCAATTGCAAATAACTAATTGCTAATCTAAACACCGAATGGAGAAATATCAACGAGAGGAAATATCTAGAGAAATGGTTTCACTAAATTTTCACGATAATTCTTCCTGGTTGGATTTATATTTATGAATTCCTATTATTTAATAGCCAAGAACACTTAATTATTTTATTCCCCTTTTCCCAAGTGACGAATAAGTTGTATCAATCAAACTTCGATTCAAATATTTCTAATAAAAATCTAAGTTTAATTGATAAATGCAACCTATGTTCTTACCTAAGCCTCGCTAAAGTTATACGCCTTCCGAACGATATAAACATTCAACGATGTGTCTCTAATGATCTATAATTCCAGTCCCTCTCCCGAGTTATAGAATTAATCAGACAACACACAATTTATGCCCAGTAAACTGCAGTAAAATAAACACAAAGAAACACAATTAAACCAAACGGAATTCAATCATAGAAATAACCACGTCAATTCATCGTGTCTACAAAGTTACATCATCCTCTAGAATGGAAAATTAGTTCATCTTGAAATCTAAACAAAAAAAGACATGTTCACAGTTTTAGACATCGCTACACAATAAAATAAAGAAGCGAAAGAAGAAATGACAAATCAGAAGTGTCGTCTCTGTCCCCAGATCCGACGTTCATTGTCTTCGTTATCAGACTTCGCGCTTCAAACCGTTCTATACATGTGCTCCGCGTCTCTCGTGCGTGACTTTCTCTCTAAACAGCCGTCTCTCCCTCTTTAACCTACCCTTCACGTCATTTTATATTGGCGAAATTCTGAATTCTGTACGCACGGCGCGCGCGGTTGCGTGTGATCTCACGCGACCGCGCACGAGGTTCTGCTGGTCTGCATTCTTCTGCGCGCGCACTGTTGCGCGTGATGTGGTGCGGCTGCGCGCACGCCTTTGTCTCTTTGCCTCGTCATGCACACGTGGTTGCGCATTATCTCGCGCAGCCACGCGCGAGCTTCTGGATTCATGCTGTATCTGTGTGCGCGCGGCTGCGCGTGAAGTCGTGCGGCCGCGCGCGCGCTTCTTGGCGATGGTGAGGCTGTGCACTTCCTTGTTGCGTGTACGCTATCGGCTCTGTTTTCTTGGCCCACTTGGCTTCGTGTACACTTTTTTCTCCATTCCTAAAATGATAATCAAAACAAACCAAAAACGCATAATTCCGTTCGAAACTAACATAATTCAATTTGGATTCTTATGTAAATTAAGTGCAAATATTGCACTTATCAAATACCCTATTCATCCAAATATAACTCAATAATCTTGTTAGTAAATTCAGTGCCCCGATCACTTCTGATTTTAATGATAGAAACTGATTTTTCATTTTAAATCTTTTTCAGAAGCTTGATCAGGAGGCTACTGGTTTGATCTTTTCCAGCAAGAAATATTACTCAAGTAAATCTAGAAAAGTCATCCACAACAACAAGAGTGTATTTCATTTCCCCTTTACTCATGATAGGGATTGGACCAAATAAGTCCATATGCAATAATTCCAAACACCTTGAAGTTGATTTACTACCTTTATTCTTGAAGCTAGATCTTACTTGTTTGCCAAGTTGACATGCAGAACATACATGATTCTTAACGAAATTAATATCAGGTAAATCATCAACTATGTTCTGCTTCTTGAGATTATTGATTGACTTTAAGTTAAGATGATTCAATCTCTTGTGCCAGAGCCAATGTTTATCACTAAGGGAGGCAACTAAACATGTAGGAATATTAACATGTTCTTTGTTCCATGATACTTTGTAAGTGTTGCCTTCTCTCTTTCCGGTTAAGACTATAGACTCATTGGCATCTTTAGTTGTGCAGGTGTGCTTCTAAAAAGCTACTTTATCACACAGTTGACTAATACTAATTAAATTATAACAGAGATTTTCAACCAAGAGCACATCATTTATAGTGATATTACCATGGATAATCTTACCCTTACCCACGGTTTTACCTTTTGAGTTGTCCCCAAAGTTATCTTTGGTCCAGTGCAACTCATTATTTCTGAAAGTAAACTCTTTTGTCCAGTCCTATCTCTGTAACATCCACTATCCAGATACCATGTAGAGCTGCTTATCTTGGCTTTCTTATCATGTTCCTGCAATCACAGGTTTTAGTAAATGGTACTCAATCTATTTGGGTCCAAGCCTTATCAGTCCTTCAGAAATCCACATTTGTACAATTCTAGGTGATTTTGTACTTCGGGTATCCACAGAGGTGTGTGCAACAGAAGGTCTGTTATTTCTAACAGAATGCATTTTAGGATGTTGTTCTTCCCTTCTGTTCTTATCGTCTTTTCTGTATCTCTTCTGAACTGGTCTGCAATTATAATACTGGTAGTTTCTAACCTTCATAGAGGGTAGTCCTCTTGAGTTGAATCATCCACTAGATCCAGCACTCTGGTGGACTCTACTCTTAGGTTCAACATAACCCAGACCATAATGTTTTCTTTTGTTCGTCTGATTTTCAAACCTTTCAATTTGAACAGTTGGTACTTCTGGTTTATGTACCACACTGGATTTAACAAAGTGAATGTACTTCCCTTTGCTTATATCCAGTTTTGGCTTAGTACTTGTTTCAAAAGTGCTTTCATCATTACTGAATCCGAGACCACTCCTATCTCCGGATTGCTTCTGTAATTCTTGCATCTTCTCTAAAGAAACAGAAGACTTATTCCATGCATTCACCAGAACCGATAGCTTCTGGTTTTCAAACCTCATCGTCTAGTATTCTGCATTTACTCTAGCATTCTCAGTTCTCAATTTACTTATCTCGACTTTTAGATCACTGCAGCTGTTTTCTTGCAAGCAAGTAAACTTACTGATTTGATTTTTAAAGTTTTGATTTTCAATTTTAACTTCCTCGAATGACTGAGAAAGTCTTGAGTACTCTTCCACCATGTCATGTAGTGCTTTAATTAAATCATCTCGTGTAAACTCATCAGAATCAAAGTCAAATACCTCTCCAGATGTCGAGGCTGATTCAGTGTTTGCCATGAGACAGTTGATTTCTTCTGCATCACTATCGCTGGAATGACCATCTGAGTCAGAAGACTCATAGCTAAAATCCACCCATTTTGATTTGCTTTCTTCAGCAATCATCGCTGTGCAGTCTCTTCTGGATTTCTTATCATTCCGCTTGTACTCCTTCTTCTTCTGATCATCCTTCTTTGGTTTCGGGCAATCAGCAATAAAATATCCAATCTTTCCACAGTTGAAGCATGTCATATCACCAAGTGATGAATCCTTCTTAAAGTTTTTGTTTGGACTTTGGTATGCTCGGTGATTCTTCTTCATGAATCTTGAGAACTTCTTCACAAACAGAGATATTGCATCATTGCTGATTTGTTCAGCAGTCTTGTCAGATGTGCTTTCAATAGTAGCAGCAGGTGATACACTTGGAATAACTGCAGCAGTAGCTGCAAGAGCCTTGGTAGGTGGATTCGACGAGGGCTCTTCTCCACTCCTTACTTCAAGTTCAAACTCATAGGCTTTCAAGTCTGCAAACAAGTCATGTAGCTCCAACTTGTTCAGATCTTTTGAGACTTTCATTGCCATTGTTTTTACATCACATTCCCTGGGTAAATCTCTCATCACTTTGAGTGCTACTTCTCTGTTGCCATGTTTCTTTCCCAGAGCTGCTAGTTCGTTCACTAAGCTGTTGAAACGTTCATCAAACTCGCTTACAGTTTCTTTGGCTTTTATCTTCAGATTTTCAAATTTCTGTATTGCCACAGACAACTTGTTCCCCTTTGTCTGTTCATTTCCTTCACATATTTGGATGAGTTTCTCCCAAATCTCTTTCGCAGTAGGACACATTTTGATTTTGCTGAAAGTATTCTTATCAAGTGTTTTGTAAAGAATCTCCTTCGCAACATAGTCAAGATTAGCTTTCTTCTTGTCCTCGCTTGTCCATTCACTTATTTGTTTCTCAAGCATTTGTGGTGCACCTTCAGTAATAGCAATAGCTGGATAAAGCTTAAGAATTTTCAAGGGACCATCTGTGATGACAAACCACATGTCCTCGTCTTGAGCTGTAAGATGAGCTTGCATCCTGATCTTTCAATCATCAAAATCTTCTTTTGAGAACATAAGAACCTTGCTGAAATGTGCCATAACTATTATAAATTTTCAGAACAAGAAAAATATGCTCTGATACCACTTGTTGGGGATCGATATGGAGTTTAGAGGGGGGTGAATAAACTCGTTCCTTTGTTGGAATTTTTTGCAAAGGGTGCTAGAATCATGTTAGAGATTACAGCTTATCTTGTTCGAATATATATCCAGCATATCACAATAATTGTGCGGAAACGATCCGATGGATTGAGGTGAAAACAATAAAACAGTAGACAGTAGTTGTTTCTGGAAGTTCGAAGATGAAATCTTCTACGTCTCTCCTTCTTCTGTTTCCAGAAGGTATCACTAAAAGACTTTTGTTTTTACAGTACAACTTTGTACACACCCACTTCAATAGGACTTACCTTTAGCCTACTGAAACTCTTAGTTTCACAACACAATAGAACGAATACAACGAAGTTCTGGAAAAGACTCTTTTTCAGATTACAGACTATTCTCAATAAGATGTAGTAAAGTGTTTAGCTTGTGAAGAGATTACGAAACAGCAGAACAATATGATCTCAGAAGATTAGATATTTGTTATAACGAGTGTGCTGCTTTTCAATACGTTTGAGCTTGAAGATAACAAGTAGTTCTTTGATTGTTCAAAATAACGTTGGATAGATAATGTGTTCCTTGAAAATAATGATCGTTGTTTTCTATATAGGATTGATCTTTATATATATAGAAAGCTTGAATCTAACGTAAACAAAACAACTTCTTTGACTTCTGAGAGAATCAGCTTTATCACCAAAATAGGGTCTTGCAGAAAGCTTCAGAATAATCAGTTTTTGTTTCATACCAAAACTGGTAAGACGTATTAAATGACTTCGTATAACATTAATTGTGTCATTAATACTAGTAATAGGTAAAGTTACGGTAACATTTAAGACTTGCATGCATTCAAACAAAAGATGTTAAGTTGCTTCTGCTTAAGCTACGTTCTGCTGCTTAAGCTAAGTTATGCTTTTTATAAGCCGTTAAGTACTCGAAAAGTATTGCTTCTGATTAAGCGATACGAGAGCTTCTGCTATTTAAGTTGTCTTCTGATTTTACTCTCACGACCTACTTGTTTTGACTCTCATCACCACAATTTAATTAAGTCTAACAAAATGAAATTTATGGATATATGTATACTATATTTATTAAAGACGTGTGCCATTCATGATCCTATTTATCCTTCACTAATAATGATGAATTAAAGTGATTAATTTAAACATATACTTAAAGATAAAATATAATGGAATTAAAAACTCAAAAGTAATATATAAAAAATTATACTCACTAGTAATAATTCAACTAAAGTGACTTTTTCATATACTAAAAAAATAAAATTTAATAAATCAAAATTCAAAAATAATATTTAAAATATTCTATTAACATAATTACATTCTATATAAAAATTTAATATATTTAATTAAATAATATTAAATTTTAATATATATGCACATATCTTATGTAAAGATATTTTTGTATATTTAACATTGATTTCGCCTCATAAAATATATATTTTTGAATTAAAAATATAATTCCCTATTTAGTCCCCCGTTTATTTCATTTTCTTAATTCAGATGCTTATTTTTCAAGTGTTTCGAATTAATAATTCATTTTACGTAATTTTCACGGTTTAGTATATGTTAACTACACAGTTAAAAGAGATGGAAAATAAGCATATGACTCACGAATAACTCCTTATTTAGCCATCCATTTTATGTCGATTTCTCGGTCCAATCCCCAGTTTTTTCATGTGTCTCGAGTTCAAGAATTTTTGTCTTGTGGGAAAAATATTTTTCAAAGTATATATATAAGAAATATATAGAGCATGATCTTAACTTGAAGTAAACAAAAACACACGAAAAAATATATAAAATAACCTTCTTTCATTGAGAAATGATTCTACTAAAAGACTTTGGTTTTATAATTGTTTGTAACAATCCATTTCAACTAGAACTTATCAAATGCTTTAGTTGAAACTCTTAGTGGTCATTTTACAAATTCGGTTGTTTAAGAACTCCCATTTCCCCAGACAACTAAACAAATAACCAACGGTTAGCTTGTAAAGACTTGAGTTGGTGAAGTAGCACTAAAAGACTCTTGAATGATCTTATAGGTTCTGATAGGCGAGTGCTAAGTGAAAAAATATTAAATAAAATTTATAATCTTTTAATTGATTCTTCTGAGTCTTATGATTCAGAATTTGAAAAATTTTCTTCTAAATCCAAAGATGAAAATGAATCTTAACAAATAGATGAATTAATTACATCTAGTAACGAATCTGAAAAACAAATTAATATGCTTTCAAAATATCAACAATTCCTTCTTGATATTCTAAAAAGCATAAATGATCTCAATATTCAAAAAGAATATCTTGATAAAATTTTAAAATCTCTCAAAGAAAATAAAAAATAAAAAACAGAAACAAAATATACTACTTTACCAAATACTTCTAAAAATACTTACGACCTAATCAATATTTTAGAAAAAAAAATAAAATAAAAAATAAAGAGATAACTATCCAAGACTTACAAAAGATATAAAAGAAATAAAACTAAAAGAATTAGAAGAAAAACAAAAACAAGATTCTGAAATAATCAAAAGAATATTAGATAATATTAATATTGAAAATTCCGAAGAATCTGAAGATAATGAAATTAAAAATATTCAAAACTTTGAGAAAAATTTTAGAAGACTTTCTTTTTGTATTAAGAGAAATAACCTCTAGAAAATACATACTAAAAATAAATCTAGTATTTTCAGAAAATTTTAAAATGAATACAATAGCCTTTTTTGATATTGGTCCTGATTTAAATTGTATAAAATCACGAATAGTACCTAAAAAATTTCAAAAAAAAAAAAACTAATGAAAACCTTTCGGCTGCTAACAATTCTAAATTAAATGTTATTTCAAAAACAGAAGCATCGATATTAGATAATGGAGTTTTTATTAAAACTACATTCATTCTAGTTAATGATAGACATCATACTGAAATTCTAGGAACTTTTATCGGATTAATTACTCCATATAAAGTAAATAATAATTCTATCTCTTTTAAATTTAATTATAAAAAATTAGAATTTGAATTATTAGAAAAACCCCGAACAAGAAATCTAAATTTAATAAAAGCATATTCTATATATGAAAATAGTATTAATGTACTAATCCAAGGAAAAAATCGTCATCTAAAAAATCTTAAAAATGATATTTCTCTAAAAGGAATAGAAACTTGTGGATATAAAAAAGATTATGAAAGAATTCTAACAAATTTATTTGATCCATGCAGGAAAATGACATCATCAAACAAAGTTAATTATTCTCAACAGAAATCCCCCACAAAATTAATTTTTTTGGAGATATCAATCTCCATGTTTATCCACAAAACTGAAAAAAATGTTTCAGGACTTCAAGACTTTTTCATCTGAAAAAATCCCAAAAAACTTTATTAAATTCAATATGGAAAGTCCAACCAAACGATTCCAATCAAAAAGTCATAATGACTTGGATTTAGTTAAACTGATCATATGTGTCTACTATATATATATAAATTTTTGATGTAAATATATATATATTACTCAGTGAAATATTCATTCATAACTAAAAGATCGAAGTAATGTTTAGAAGCGCACCAGTGGAGTAAGTCAAAAACACAATATTTTGAAGGCCACAACACAAAAACATGTTTTAGTGGTTAGAATTGAAATGAATGGAAATGAAGGATAGGAAATGGATATCATTCGTAGCTTTAATTTCTTGCCCTTTTCTATAGCTGTCTTTCATGTCTTCTTCTTCTCTTCCTTTCTCCGCTTCCATGTGCCCTTTTTGGACCACTTCTTTTGCTTGTTCACGAGTAGGCAAATATACATGCATGATATATTCTACCTAGCTATGATATGTGGTTTGGTGGCATAAAAATCGACAAAAAAATTATAATGGTTGTGACGTTGGAAATACATGAGAAAGTTTTTAGGTTTATAAAATGGGAGAAGGCTCAATTGGTATGAGGTTTTTTTGGTAAAGTCCAAAAACAAATCCACCAGGATTTTCTGCTTAAAGTAGACAATATCTACAATTGTAGAGATATGTGAGTTTAATGGTACAACAGATGTTATTTGAGATATTTTCTAGATCAAGTCACGTGAGTGAAATTCTCGGATACTTAAACGAAGGAGGTGGAGGGCTCCCATTAATCCGTAATGAGCTCTCGAGATATGTGATACTCCAAGTATTATATGTAAGGCGTGTGCTACAATGTATTCGAGAAGAGTGACCTTGATTGGAGGGTATAATTCTCCAAGTGAAGAGAACGGACATATAGACCCGAACCATGAGAATAATGGTGGTCATTTGTTGATAATACAACCAAAGTCAAACATTAAAAATATACGAAGAAGATCACGGATTTATAAGATATATAGAAGATATCTATGAGGCCTTTTAGGTAAAGTTATAAAAACAAATCACGATGAATCTTGCCTAAAATGGACAATATAATGCTATTATGGTTGATATATGAGTTCAATAATAGCATTAATTTACAAATGTAAATTTTTCATGTCTGATGGAGCTAGTTGTCGACCTTATGATGGAGATTAGCAATCTAAATGGATGATTCTTCATGAATGAAAAAAGGGTTTTTCTGTCCTTTTTCTTTCTTAAAACTCAACAAGGTGTGGGATATCGGGGAAATAAACGAGATAATATCGCAGCGGAATATCAACAATGAATAAGATGAACACCAATATTTATAGTGGTTCACCCCAAGATTGGGCTACGTCCACTCTAAACCTCTCAAGGAGATCACTTCTTTATTAATAACAAAGAAAACAAGAGAATTGATAATACAAAGTATTTCACTCATAACACTCTGAATTTAACACTCACTTTCTCTCCATTAATCCTATTACTTCCAAGGATAAATACTCCTTAAGAAATATCATACTAAATCCTTTATCTCATTTCTACACTTATGATTGTAGATGAGAGGATTTTGTGTTTTGGTGTGATTTTGGAATGAAGAATGAATGGGTATTTATAGGTGAAGTTTAGGGAAAAAACAAAAATTAAAACCTCATTGCTTACATAATCAAACCAACCATTTTTGACTAATCACAAAACATGTGTTAATTATTTTTCAAAAATGATGTGCCTTGAATTCAAATTGTTGGCTTGTTTTGTTTAACAATTCTCCCCCTCAAGCACATTTTGTGTATTCAATCATACCTGCAACAGCTTTACAGAACTCCAACTTCCATTTCGGCAATGTCTTGGTCATCATATCAGATCCATTTTCATCCGTGTGAATCTTCTCAAGTTTCAACAGCTTCTTCTCCAATACATCTCGTATCCAATGATAGCGACCATCAATATGCTTTGATCTTGAATGCATTGAAGGATTCTTTCCAAGATGAATTGCACTCTGACCGTCACAGAACAACTTGTATTGATCTTGCAGAAAACTTAATTCCTCCAAAAACCCTTTCATCCATAACAGCTCCTTGCATGCCTCAGTTGCTGCAATGAACTCTGCTTCAGTGGTTGATAATGCTATACACTTTTCCAACTTTGACTGTTATGACACAGCTCCTCCTGCAAATGTAATCAGGTATCCTGATGTGGATTTTCGGGAGTCAACATCTCCTGCCATATCTGCATCTGTATAGCCTACATGCTCAAGTCTGGATCCTCCAAAACTCAATCTATGTTTAAAGGTTCTCCGTAGATATCTGAATATCCATTTTACTGCAATCCAATGTTCCTTTCCTGGTTTTGAAAGAAATCTACTCACTACACCTATTGAATGAGCTAAATCCGACAGAGTACATACCATGGCATACATCAAACTTCCAACAGCTGAAGCATATGGAACACTTTTGATTTCTTCTTCCTCATCATCTGTAATAGGACTCTGCTTTGAGTTCAACTTGAAGTGGTTGGCAAGAGGACATCCAACCTCTTTGGACTGAAGTACCTTCTCAATATACTTCTCCTGCGACAACCAGGTCTTCTTGGCATACCTGTCTCGATGGATTTCCATGCCAATAATTCTTTTTGATGGCCCCAAGTCTTTCATAGAAAAAATCTTGCTTAGTTGTTTCTTTGTGCCTTTGATTTCAGAAGCATCTCTGCCAACAATCAACATGTCATCTACATAGAGCAAAAGCACCATCAAATCATCATCAGAGGTATCTTTGACAAACACACAATGATCTGCAGTGGTTTTCTTGAATCCCTGTTGAGTTATCACCGATTCAAACTTCTTGTACCATTGTCTTGGTACTTGCTTGAGACCGTACAAACTTTTCTTTAATCTGCACATAAGGTCCTCTTTCCCCTTCTCTGCAAACCCCTCTGGTTGCTCTTTGTAGATTTTTTCCTCCAAATCCCCGTGAAGAAATGCAGTCTTGACATCCATTTGTTCCCCTCCAGATCAAGCTCAGCTGCTAACCCTAGCACAATCCGGATGGATGTCATCTTCACCACAGGTGAAAATATTTCGTCAAAGTCGACCCCATGTTTCTGTCCGAAACCTTTGACGACAATCCTAGCTTTGAATCTTGGTTGACTACTGTGTTCTTCGTGCGTCAATCTGAACACCCACTTATTCTTCAAAGCTTTCTTGCCTTTCGGCAATTTCACCAGCTCAAATGTCTCATTCTCATGCAATGATTGCATTTCTTCTTGCATAGGCTCCATCCACTTATCTTTGTGTTCACTGATAATAGCTTCCTCGAAGCTCTCTGGTTCTCCCCCATCAGTTAGCAGGATATATTCATTTGAGGAATATCTGGTTGAGGGTTGCACTTCTCTTCCAAAATGTGTTGTCATTGTACCACGAGAACTTTCTGCTGGTGGTTCACTGTGAACACTGATTTCATCATTATCCTCGTGATCGTTCTGCAATTCTTCATCTTCAACCAGTTGTGGATTTACCGTTGAAAGCCACCATTCCAGATCTTGTTCAGATCCAGAATTCTCTTTTTCTGCAGTCTCCAAGAATTCATTCTCTTGAAATATGGCATCATGACTTTTTATAGGCTTTTTGAGATCTATATTGTAAAACTTGTAACCAAGTTGATCCTCGCCGTAGCCTATACATATGCACTTTCTTGTTTTGACATCCAACTTCTGTCTTTCATCCTTTGGTATATGAACTTAAGCAACACAGCCAAATACCCGCAAATGATTATAAGAAACTTCTTTGTCTTGCCACACCTGCTCCGAGACATCATAATTGAGAGGAACACAAGGTGAGCGATTCAATATATATGTAGCAGCAACCACAGCCTCACCCCAAAATTCCTTAGTCAGCTTTGCATGTGAGAGCATGCTTCTGACTCTTTCTGCCAAAGTTCTATTCATCCTCTCAGCTAATCCGTTGAGTTGTGGTGTCTTTGGTGGTGTTGTTTGATGTCTGATTCCGTTCTTTTTGCATATCTCATCAAAGGTTCCAATGTATTCTCCTCCATTATCCGTTCGAATACATTTGAGTTTAATGCATGTCTGCCGTTCAACTAAGTTTAGAAAATTGTTGAATGTTTCCGCAACTTGGTCCTTGGTTTTGAGTGTCCACACCCAAATTTTCCGAGAATGATCATCGATAAAAGTTACCCAGTACCTCGCTCCTCCGAGCGACAATGGCATCGAACCACATAGATCTGAGTGCACCAGATCTAGTATTTTATCGGCTCTGCTAGGAGATGAACTTTTGAATGATATTTTGTTTTGTTTTCCGGCTAAGCATTTTGTGCATTGTTTCATATGAACCTGCTTTATACCGGGCAGAACTTGCTTGCTCACAAGGCGTGTAAGATTCTTTTCACTTATGTGACCAAGACGTCGGTGCCACAACTCTGTTGAGTTTTCTTCCCCTGCGTAGATCACTCCTTCAGAATGATTTTTCCGAACTACATACAGCTTTGACATCTTTAATCCTTTTGCCACCACAAGTGATCCTATTGAAATCTTACATATCCCATTTCGGAAGGTTGTGCAGAAACCTTCTTCATCGAGTCTTTCGACCGATATCAGACTCAGGCGCATATCTGGAACATGCTTGACGTCTTTCAGGATCAGTGTAGAGCCATCCACGGTAATCAAGCTCACATCTCCCTTTCCCACTACTCTGGATAAGTCTTTATTCCCCATCCTCATCATACCAAAGTCCCCTTGTGTATAGGATGTAAAGCATTCTCTTCTAGATGTGACGTGGACTGTTGCTCCACTATCGATCACCCAACTAGTTACTTGAGTTGCCAAATTTACGGACTCCTGCTCTAGCTCATGAACAACATTGAATTCGTCAATGGTGTTTGTTTGCTCATCATCGGTTTCATGTTTATCTTTCGGTTTTCGGCAGTATTTTTTAATATGTCCGTTTTCTCCACAACGATAACACTTTATGTTGGCATATCTCCCTGAGGACTTGCTTCTTCTTGGCTTCTGATTTGTGTTTTTCTTGATCTTGCTTCTTCCCCTTGACTCAGCAGCCAAAATATCTGACTTTGAGGTAGAGGATCCTTGAGATCTCCGCCTCATCTCTTCATTCAAGATGCCACTCTTGATGAAGTCCATACTCACGACTCCTCCTGGTGCTGTGTTCGTGAGTGATACCTTCAGAGTCTCCCAAGACTCCGGCAATGAAGCTAGCACAATCAGAGCTATCACCTCGTCATCAAGTTTTATGCTCATACTTGATAACTGCTTCACGAATCCTTGAATCTCGTTCAGATGATCTGCGACCAAAGTTCCTTCTTTGTATCGAACCTGGACAAACTTGCTTAAATAGAACAATTTGTTGTTGCCACTTTTGGAGGCATATAATGTCTCCAACTTCGTCCAAAGCGTACAAGCATGTGTCTCGTTAGAGATGTGATTATACACGTTGTCATCGACAAATTGTCGTATGTACCCACAGACTTGCTCGTGCTCGAAGTTCCATTCAACATCTGATTTATCATCTGGTTTAGACTCGCTGAACACCGGTAGGTGCATCTTGGTGACGAATAGAAGATCTTTCATCTTACTTTTCCAAAGTTGATAATTTGAGCCATTAAGGCTAATCATCTTGCTTGTGCGTACCTCCATCTTTTGTGATTGCTATCAATGAATTAATCGTCAAAACCTGAACACAAAAGAACTACTTCCCTAATACTGTCTAGAAAGCCTTTTCTGAT
The DNA here is from genome assembly GCF_012295235.1 of Primulina huaijiensis. Taxonomy (NCBI): domain Eukaryota; kingdom Viridiplantae; phylum Streptophyta; class Magnoliopsida; order Lamiales; family Gesneriaceae; genus Primulina; species Primulina huaijiensis. The sequence goes on from NC_133315.1 coordinate 2,099,896, forward strand.
GTGGAAGTTCACACTAAGCTGCAACCACAGAGCATACGAGGACTTCCTATAGTATTTGAGAATCTAGCTCTGATACCAGTTGTTGGGATATCAGGGAAATAAACGAGGTAACTTCGCAGCAGAATATCAACAATGAATAAGATGAACACCAATATTTATAGTGGTTCACCCCAAGATTGGGCTACGTCCACTCTAAACCTCTCAAGGAGATCACTTCTTTATTAATAACAAAGAAGACAAGAGAATTTAGAATACAAAGTATTTCACTCAGAACACTCTGATTTTAACACTCACTTTCTCTCCACTAATCCTATTCCTTTCAAGGATAAACACTCCTTAAGAAATATCACACTAAATCCTTTATCTCATTTATAAACTTATGATTGTAGATGAGAGGATTTTGTGTTTTGGTGTGATTTTGGAATGAAGAATGAATGGGTATTTATAGGTGAAGTTTAGGGAAAAAACAAAAATTAAAACCTCATTGCTTACATAATCAAACCGACCATTTTTGACTAATCACAAAACATGTGTTAATTATTTGTCAAAAATGATGTGCCTTGAATTCAAATTGTTGGCTTGATTTGTTTAACACAAGGGTCTATCCATCGAGTAAGCATAATTCTCCTTCACTAAACCAATTTGTGGTTCTCCTCCAACTTTCAAATTTCGTGCTGACATTATAGCCACACATTAAGAATGCTCCAAACTCTATCTAAACCTCCCCCAACTCTCATTCCAAATGCAACACAAACACACCAAATACTTACATATATTGTATACACTTACTACTGCACACTCATCAGCCAAAAATGCTAAGATTAATCTTTCTTTGTTTCACTCTCTTCGCTCTAACTTGCATCAACGCTTTGGTGCAGGACTTCTGCATAGCAGATTTGACCGGCCCCGAAACCCCGTCGGGTTACACGTGCAAGCCATCAGCCAATGCAACAGTATCCGACTTTGTTTTCACCGGTTTACGGACGCCTGGGCCTAAAATAGACCTCATCAAAGCAACATTTGCATTAAATGAAGTTTCAGACATTACGAGGTCGTAATAATGGAGATGAATGTTCATGTGCCTATATTTGAAGAAAATATATCATATTTTATGATGAATTTATAAGAAATATAAATATGATTTTTGAGGTTTTCAGTTTGGTTTTGATGCATAAATTTAATTTTTTTTTACATACCACGTTAACAATTAGGCCAAAAATAGTCGAAAATTAAAAATTAGTATATCAAAATAAAATGAAAAACGTAATGAATCAAAACTTAAAATCGAAAGAATGAGTGCACAAAAAATTATTTTTCCTAACATTTTAAAGCTAATAGTAAATTATTAGCTTTAACGTTTTGAATAGACGTATTTTGTACTCTCTAAGGTTTGACAATAATTAATGTATTCTCAAAGGCTTATTCTTTGAAATCCGTCTAAGGTGTCTAGTCTGGTTTTCCCTCAAAAAATAAACAAACAAGCTAAGTAATACGCAAAATTATTCCCCTTTCCAATTAAAGAACACACACACATATATATTTATAAGCTGAGATGAAGCCAACGGGGGCCAGGTGGATGCGATCGCCCTCCTCAAATTTTTGGGAGACGGGTGGATGCGATTGCCTTCCTCAAATTTTTTATTTTTTTGATTAGTGGTTTAAAAATAATTACATTTTTTTCGTAATATTTGCTCTTGTCCTCTCAAAAAAAATTATCCCTCGACCTCTATTTTTTGACCGCGTCCCAGTTTACATATGGATCAAAATTGGAAGTAGCAGTAGGCCTAGTGAGTGAAAAGCAACCATTCATGCAATGGTCACAAATATGCATGGGTGAGTGGCTCCGCCTCTTCGTTTTCAGGGTACTGAAAAAAGCTGTCATTGGAAGCATATATCGTTTGTCAGGTCTATTTTTTTAAGCCCATAATTTTTTTTTATTATTATATAGTATTATAAATTTATTATTTTTGGATTATTTTTTCTTCTTGTCATAGAAATTTATTTTCGTTTTGTCCAATATAAACTTTTTTATAATTCATAGGTCTCTTGATAAAATTATTTATAAAATTTATTATTTCTATATCGCTTGATAGTTTTTTTCCAGATATAAATATATTTTTATCGGGGTTCAAATAAACAAAAAAACCATTTTTATTCCATAAATTTATTACGAAGATGTGTAATTGGACCAATATAAAAACCATTCACTGACTCATATGATGTTAGGATCAAAAATAAATTTAGAGTGGTGAATCAATTTATCCCAAGATTTTTCGGTTGAGTAAGAAACACTGAAATTTTGTTCTTTTCAGTTGGGTTCTCATCAAGTCAATCAACGTGAACTGTACAGAAGTAGGCTTACCGCAACTGGTTGAACAAATGACTTATCAAGAAGGTAAGTAAGGAAGGTAAATGGAAAAGTAAATAAATTTAAAGTTGTTTCTGGATGTTCGGAGATTCCAAAACTTCTATGTCACTTATTTTTCATTGCGGAAGGTTTGCACTAAAAGATTTTGGTAATTACAATTAATTTGAAATCACCCACTTAAGTATGACTTAATACTGTCTAACTGAAACTATTAATAAAAACTTCAAACTAGATACATTGAGCAGTAAGATTTCTTAATCTCAATTACGCAAATTTCTCAGAGAATTTCTAAGCATAAATTTTATCCTCAAAATGATCAGATAATGACTTATCAGAGTTTGCTGACTATTTCAATTTGGCTCTCGGAAATCTTTTTACTGAGAAGATCAGTTTATTTTGATAATCCAAATGTGTAATCGTCTAACTTAGAACTTGGTCAACTGATCTATTTATATATTCAATCTGCAAAGGTAATATTTTTAAAATATATTCGTTTCCAAATGGAGATGTCGTTGTTGTCATGTCATCGTCCTTTCTCACATGTTCTGGTAGTGCACTAAGATCTGACATTTTGATTAATGTTCAGTGATTGTTAGTACATAAATTTTTATTTGATATTTCAGCTGGGTTCTGATACTTAATCATTGATCATATTGATTCTTCAGGAAATATAAGGCTTTGGTCTGACTGATCAACTAGATAGACAGTCATTTTAGGATTCATCAGTCGACCTTGAATCGGTTTAGCTATCAGTATCCTTATTATGTTTTTATCAGTCTTGCTTTGTAATCAGTTATTCTTCTTAGTTTTGTTTTTCTCCTTGAATTTACTTCAGTTAGGTTAATCATCAAAACTTAAAATGTTCCAACATATTAGTTTTTTAGTGAATTAATTGAAGAAAATAGATAAATATTTCATAACTGCTCACATTATTTATAAGTTCTTGTTGGTTATCATTGATCTTCTCGTTACAGTAATGAGAGCAAAATGAAGTTTCTCAAAGTTAAAGCTCATGAAAACTTTTCTCTCCAATCAACTATGCCACAAAAAAATATTGAATGAATTGGTTATGTTATCAATAGAGAAATAAATTATTAAAAAATTTGATTAGTATTTTTAGCTCTAAAACTTTAAGACTGATTTTTTTTAGTGATCATTTTGTACATGTTTGATCTTATTACAAAATTATAATATATATTTTTTACTATTGTGCATTGTTTAGTTTTATATTGTCTTTAAGATAGTTATTTAATTCAAAAAAGTTGTTATGAGCCTAAAAAAATATGAATGCACGTTATGATTTAAGGGCCTCTTTTAAAGTTAAATTCGGATCTAGAAGTTGTTAGGATCGGGTTCTATTTATCTCCTAGCACAAAAGGTTGCTGGCGTATTGATGCAAAATTTTATTGGAATTTAAAATTCTTAATATCTACGGTACTTATTTTATGTAAGTAATTTTCATGATGAATAATTTCTCCAAAATTCCCTTAGAAAAAGATGTATTGAAAAAGTAAGATATTTTGATTAAAAATAACTTATTTTGATTGAGAAAATATTAATGAATTAGTAAATAAAATATAAAATTTTAAAAGTTTCTTATTTAATATAAATTGTTTTATAAATGATAAATATAACGCAATTACTCCAAATTTAATTATGTGAATTAAATTTATAGGTAATTAAGTTACACTTCAATTAATTTCTACTGTCAGTGAAATTTTGATGTAATTTACTTATACTGTTTAGATAAAAATTTGTGTTGCGATAAATATTTTTATGCTGAAAAATGTAATTTATGGATATATTTATACTATATTTATTAAAGATGTGTGTCATTCCTATTTATCCTTCACTGATAATGATGAATTAAAGTGATAATTTTAAACATATATACTTAAAGATAAAATATAATGAAATTAAAAACATATACTTAAAGATAAAATATAATGAAATTTAAAAATCAAAAATAATATCTAAAAAAATTATACCCACTAATAATAATTCAACTAAAGTGATTTTTTTGTCTACTAAAAAATAGAATTTAATATATAAAAATTCAAAAATTATATTTAAAATATTCTATTAACATAATTACATTCTATATAAAAATTTATTATATTTAATTAAATAATATTAAATTTTAATATATATATATATATATATGCACGTATCGTATGTAAAGATACTTCTATACATTTAAACATTGATTTCTCCTCATAAAATATATATTTTTAAATTAAAAAATATAATTCCCTATTCAGTTCCCTATTTTATTTAATAATTCATTTTACGTAATTTTCTCGGTTAAGTCCTTGTGTAGTTTTAACTACACAGTTAAAAGAGATGGAAAATAAGCATATAACTCATGAATAGCTCCTTATTTAGTCCTCCATTTTATGTCAATTTCCCGGTTCAATCCCCCGTTTTTNAAGTATTTTGACTTAGTTCACTTTGGAAAACATTATGTCACATCAGAAGTTGGTGAAGTAGTATTCTTCATGCTAAACTGGTAGTCTTCAAAATGGTTGGAAGTAATGTATCCTCATTGATTTGCTCATTTCTGACCAACGGGTGGATAGTAACAGTCTATATTTAATATGCCCGGAGAGAACTTAGATGACCACTTTTAAAAATGATACACTGAAGCATATGGTTTCCTCAAGCATCTTGATGTTGTTATTTTGTCAATCACCGAAACTTATGATAATATTCTTGACAATTCTTACTTTTTGACAATGACAAAACCAAGCTACAAGTTTATAAAAATATTACAGGAACAATAAAAACAATGAGTTAACCTCCTCCTCTATTCCTTCTATGTTCCATTCTTCTTTCTTCAGCTCTCTTAGATTCTTTGAATTTGGCCCTCTCAGCTCGCCATTTTTAATCTTCAATCTTCTTCATCCACCACTTCCACTTTTTTGGTACCGCCACATTGCATATATATATTCTAGAATATCTTGCAATTGCCTGCCAAAGTACCAAAACATTCATCCATATATATGTTGTCAAACATGAGCCACTTGAACTTTCAACTCTACAGGATATTGATTTTTGTCCATCGTTTTTGTCTCGAAGAGCTTGTTTAGGGATATAATAATGGAAATTGCATCGTAAGAACTTGCATATCCCTGAAGCCTCAAGCATTTTGAACACTAAAACCATGGCTTCATCCTTCATGGCTAGCACTGATGCAAAATTGATGGCAAGAGTGTTTGCAGAGTATGAAGCGTATCTGAGAATAAATTGAAAGAAACAGCTCGACTTAATCTGTAGAATGGTGAGGGAACAAAAGAATGCAAGGATACATGAAAACAATATGAGTTGAAGAAATTTTCAAGTAATCGGAAAGAGTTTGAGTTGATGAACATGAAATATATATACGATCTGATTTGATAGACATGACAGCTCACATGTTTGTATTTAACTGGTTAAAATTTGAAAGGTAAAAAAGTAACTTTAGGCGGTTCATATATCCCAATAAAAATAAATATATTTTGAAACTGGATAATAAATGTAAGAATAATTAATTCAAAATTTTGAAAAGACGGAAATAACCAATTTTTTACCATTAAAAATGATTATCGTGTTTCAGGAAGAAACAGTTAGAGCATATGACAAAATGAAACTTTCACAGCTTCAGACCGTAGCGGTTGGAATTGCATACTAGTTTGATTAACTGTTTTATCAGCTCGGATTTTATTCTCCCTAAATATGCGCACTAATTTAAATCAGTTAAACTAAGAATATTATAGAGGTATGAAAACTAAGCATCAGGCAGTGGTTTAATGAAAATGTCTGTGGATTTTTGATCCGTTGAAATATATTCTAGCCGGATATCTTTCTTCATTAAATGATCTCAGATGAAATGTTATGGTCCGAGAATGTAATACAAGATTGTAGGTGTTTGTTCTTGCACGTGTGTTGTCACAAAATATTGGGGACTCAATAGCTTGAATTACATAATCTCTCAATTGTTGTTGAATCCATAGTAGTTTTAAATAGCAACTCCTACCGGCTAAGTATACGGCTTTGGCCGTTGATTTATCAATTGATGTTTGATTATTAATAAATCAGAATAGCAGTCTATATCCCAAGAAATTACATGATATTTTGATGTGCTTCCTATCAATCTTGCAATGTACATAATCTGCATCGGAATTGCCAATAAAGTTAAGACTTGATTCTTCGGATACCAAATACCCACACAAAGAATGCCCTTAAGATATTTTATAATGTGTTTAGTTGTAGTATAATGAGATTGATTAGGATTATCCTGAGGGCGAGCACATAAACTTATAGCAAACATAATATTTGGCTGGCTAACAGTCAGATATAGAAGTGATCCTATTATTCCTATGTAAATTGTGATGTCCACTGGCATTCTCCCTTCATCTTTGCATAACTTGATTGATGAACTTATTGGGGTCGTGGCAGCTGTGCAATTTTCCATTCCAAACTATTTATAAATCTTTGGTGTACTTGGTCTAGCTGATGAAGACATCATTTTATTCATTTTCTGTTTGTTTGATTGGCAACCCGAAAAATAATATGAGTTCTCCCATCATGCTCATTTCAAATTTTTCTTGCATCATCTTGGAAAATATTTCACACAACTTTGGATTAGTTGGACCAAAAATTATGCATCAACACAAATTTGAACAAGTAAAGAATTGTGAAATTTAACACATTTAAATAAGGTTTTATCAGCCGTTCCAATTACAAAATCATGGTCAAGCAATAATTTAGACAATGTATCATAACATGCACGAGTAACTTGTTTTAGACCATATAATATCTTATAAAGTTTATAAACAAAGCTATGATGAATATGACTAACAAAACCAGAACGTTATTCAACATATACTTCTTTATTTAGCATGTCGTTAAGGAACGCTAACTTAACATCCATTTGATAAATCTTAAATTCCTTAAGGGTCACATAAGCAAGAAATATATTCTAATTGTCTCGAGTCTAGCTACATGGACAAAATATTAATCAAAATTTATTCCTTCTTTTTGTTAATATCTTTGTGCAACTAATCTTGTTTTATTTTTTTTATTACCGATCCACTCTCATCCATTTTATTTCTAAACATTCAGCTAATTCCAATAACTTGTTCATTAGCCGATCAGGGAAATATGTGCTAAACTTTACTTCTCTCGAATTGGTTAAGCAAGTTCTTCATGTATTGCATCTATCCAATTAGAATCTTGTAAGGCTTCATCTATTTTCTTAGGTTCAAGTTGGGATACAAAAGCATCATGCAAAAATTCATCTATCATTTGTATTCTAGTTCTGAGATGAGCGGTCTAATTATATTGCTATTATTATTATCATGATAGATAGATGACTCATCAAATACGACATGCATTGACTCTCTATGATTAGAGTTCGATGAGTGTAAACTCTATATGCTTTGCTAACAGAACAATATCCTAAAAATACACTAGTATCAGATTTAAAATTGAAAACAGTTAAAAGGAGTTCTATCATTGTTGTGAATGAATATTTACAACCAAATACGTGAAAGTATGAAATATCAGGTTGTTTGCTAGTCTAGATCTCATATGGAGTTTTCTCATGATTATTGTTAATCATTGATATGTTTTGTTTGTAATATGCAGTGTTTACACCTTCTACCCAAAACCTATAAAAGATACCAGATTCAGCTAGCATGGTCCGAGCCGCTTATTTGAGAGTTATGTTCATTCTCTCATCAACTCTCTTTCGTTGAGGCGATCTAGCAGTCGAAAGCTCATGCATAATTTCATTATGTTCCAAATAGGTTGTAAGAATTCTATTGATGAATTCGCTTCCTCTGTCCAAATCCATAATAATTTTAATTTCTTAGCTAATCTTGAAAATTAGGTCTAGTTATAGCTTGTTTTGATCGAGTAAAACAGATAATGGAATACGTGACAAAATCATAAATATATTGAATATGAAATAGATAATTATTGTCGAATATTTAAAAATATTTTATGAGACATAAAATATGATCTTTTGTTTTTATGAATTGTCTCCCACTATTTTGACATTTTCACTACCTTAAGATGAAAACGGGAAATCAAAAACTCATAATCCACTAATGGTTATGTTTTTATCATTTGTAGTGGCACGGTCTCTTGGAGGTCATTAAAACAAACCTGCATCGTTAGATCCACAATAGAATTTGGATTTATAGCACTAGATAAAGCTGCAAGAAGTAGAATGGCTTCGCAACTCTCTAGAGGATATTCCTTGTTAGACCAGTCATGTGCCTGCAATAATGATATATTGAAACAGTCAGTTTGAAATTGCAAGTTCACAAATCAACATGTATGATGGTAAGTCTCGACATGTTCGTCGAATACATAATACAGTGTGACAATTGATTTCAAATGGAGTTATCTCTATTGATTATGTCAAATCAAAGGATAACTTGATGGATCCTCTTACGAAAGCATTGAATAGAGATAAATTGTACAGCTTGTCTTGAGGAATGAGCTTGAAATCTACAAAATATAGTTTTCATAATGGTAATCCAACTTTGTTGATTGAAGAACACAAGATCTTAGTTCCATGAGACAAATAAATTATGAAAACTTGATCTAACACTCAAGAATTATTCCTTTCTTATTCCTAGGACGACGAGTGTTGTTACCTACCAATGTAGTGTTTTAATTTTTGAGCTTTTAATGGTTCCTTAGCTTGTAAAGCAGGGTATGATAGGATATATTTAAAAGGAGACCACCTTGTAAGTGTGAGGACGAGCCGCCTCAATGAACACTTATGAAGCCAAGAAGTGTTGGCCAAAATAGACACAATCGATAAAGAATCAAATGGAAATGGTATGGAAGTTATCATGTATTTATTGTTGTCTGGTTTTACACAAATTACGAAAAAGTTCAAGACATCAAGTTAACTTTGTAGCCAAGTAAATCCAATAGTACTCTACTAAAGAAGGTCAAAGCCAAAAACCACATATCCTTATAATTTTTCGTGTATATTCTTTTTCGACATCATGTGCATTCATGCATTAATTTCATTTATGTTGGTGTTGTTGGAATATTATAAGGTTTAATGAATAGATTAAGCAAAAAAAGATTAAGAAAAACTCAAAAGATTGTTTTATGCTCTACGGGAGGAACTGAGATGCCAGGAAGGGGCGTCACAACTCCCCATGTGTGGCCTCGAACAATCCAGTTGCCTAAGTGCCTCTTGTTGAACAGTGGAGGCACCCAGGAAACTCCTTGTGTGCCCTGGAATTTCCAGGGCCTTCAGGGATGAGTCTAGGTGCCCTTGAGAGAGGATTCTAGGTATTTGGCGGCGCTGACTGACATAAAGTTGCAAGTTTTCATGATGATTTTCATTTGAATGGTGTCCTTTAATTGTTTTCATCTAATTTTTGGATGAAAGGACACTTCTTTGATGAAACAACATGCTCATACTGATTGATATCTTTAAATACATGATCATAGACAAACATCAAAAAATTTTGCATCAAAATTTTTTGAATATCATTGCACTCATATTTCTCCTTCTCTATTTTCTTCTTTCCGAAGAGAGTACACTCTATTTTCTGGTTATTGTTCTTACAAATGATTGTGTTGTATTTGCAAGATTAATTGTTATATCTTGGGGAATAATTGCCATAAACCGAAGCACGAAGTCAGGGAAAAATTTTTCTTAAGGAGATAATATTTAACACTTGCCTCAATTCTCAAGTTCTGCAGATTCTTTTATCGTTTTCGAAATTTCAGGTACCACACAAACCACATTAAGTACCTTAGTTTTTTTAAATGTTTTAAATATAAAATGTACTATAGAATTGTTTTTTTTAATGATGTAGCACTACAAGAAAATACACATTCAACAACACATCAAAGACGACGGTTTTTATTAAAACCGTTGTGTTTTTATTTTTAACAACGGTTTCAACAAAAACCTTTGTCGTAGCCTAAAAAAATCCGCTCATAGACAACAGTTTATATGTGTTTTGTAAAGGGTAAAAGACTACTGTTTGTTTAAACCGTTGTCTTTCTGCTGGTTTTTTTAGTTCTACGACAACGGTTGTTTATATGGTAAAAGACAGCGGTTTTAATTTAACGACGGTTGTTTACCAAACCCTCGCTAATTTAAAAATTGCGACGGTTTTGTATAACTGTCGCTAACTTTAGTGACGGTTTTAAGCAAAACCGCCGCAATATTTAATTTAGCGACGGTTTTACCGAAATCGTCGCTAAATTTAGCGACAGTTTCACAAAACCGTTGCTATATGTAGCGGCAGTTTTAAGCAAAACCGTCGTAAATTTTAAATTAGCGACAGTTTGATAAATAACCATCGCTAATAGCGACAGTTTGATAAATAACCGTCGCTAATAGCAACTGTTATAAAAACCGTCGCTTTGTTTGTTTAACTGTCGGTAATAGCGACGTTTATGAAATTACCGTCGCTATTACACCAAAAACCGTCGCAAACTGTCTATAAATATCCGCGTTTTCGGTCCATTTTTCTCCACACCACTTCACAACACTTAAAATTTTTCTCTCTTACACGATTTTAGTTTCGATTTAGGGTAAATTTTTTCTCTTTAATTTTTGTTAAATTTTTAAGTGTTAGTTAAGGTCAGAAATATTGTTAGCATAGTGAGATTGTAAGTTTTTTTTATATTTATTAAATTATCAAAAGTAATTTTTTTTATTTTACTGAAAACAATAGCGACGGAAATCATGTCAAACCGTCGCTAAAATTAGCGACGAACTTTATAAAAAAACCGTCGCTAAACTTAGCAACGGTTTTGCATGAATATTGTCGCTAAGTTTAGCGACGGTTTTATGAATTCCGTCGCTAATTAATTTGCGACGGTTTTTAATTTGACAAACCGTCGCAAATTGTAGTTACGACAACGGTTTTTCACCGTTTTTTTTAGCACACCCTTTAACAACGGTTTTTTTTACTTACGACAGCGGTGANGAGAGAGAGAGCACGATCTTAACTTAAAGTAAACAAAAACACAAAAAAAAAATACAATAAAATATATTAGAATCCTATTTAAGACATAATCTGCAATTATAACAACAACAAAAAAATTATAGTGATCATTATTGTTGGGATCGGAACCGAATTTAGATGGGTGAATAAACTCTGTAAAATATTTTATTAAAACGAGTTGTTTTAACAGTTTTTAGGTTGTTAAAACTAATATATTTGAAAGGTTGGCTTCACTGGACCACTAAAGAATAGACAAGCGTGGAAACAATCCATTTAGACTAGTGTTAAAATATATATTCAAATAAGCAACAGCTGGAGATATAAAGTACGAAAAAGTAAATAACATATATTTTATGAATGTTCGTATATAAACATTAACACTTCTATATCAACCTTTCTTTCATTTAGGAAATATTCTACTAAAAGACTTTGATTTTACAACTATTTGTAACAATCAATTTCAACTAGAACTTATCAAATTCCTAAATTGAAACTCTTAATGATCACTTTACAAATCTGATTGTTTAAAAACTCTCATTTCCCCAGACAACTAAACAAATAACCAACGGTTAGTTTGTAAGGACTTGAGTTGGTGAAGTAGCACTAAAAGATTCTTGAATGATCTGATAGGTTTTGATAGGCGAGTGCTAAGTGAGCAGCTTGAAAAAGTGATCGCTTAAGTGTGCTCAGAAATCTTGTGATAATGTAGATTGAAAGATGCACAAAAATTCTTCTCCTGCATTTGAATCTTCATTCATATATATATATAGTTGAAAATATCCAACAGTTGGATTTGCTTTTCAACGATCATCTGTACTTGTCTCCAACAGAATTTTTGTGTCTCTATCTATATCATACACTGTAATAAATGTCATTAAATGTCTATTTTACTGTTTTGGCTTTAGCTCGAATAACCTATGAAAAGTATTTTGACTTAGTTCACTTTGGAAAACATTATGTCACATCAGAAGTTGGTGAAGTAGTATTCTTCATGCTAAACTGGTAGTCTTCAAAATGGTTGGAAGTAATGTATCCTCATTGATTTGCTCATTTCTGACCAACGGGTGGATAGTAACAGTCTATATTTAATATGCCCGGAGAGAACTTAGATGACCACTTTTAAAAATGATACACTGAAGCATATGGTTTCCTCAAGCATCTTGATGTTGTTATTTTGTCAATCACCGAAACTTATGATAATATTCTTGACAATTCTTACTTTTTGACAATGACAAAACCAAGCTACAAGTTTATAAAAATATTACAGGAACAATAAAAACAATGAGTTAACCTCCTCCTCTATTCCTTCTATGTTCCATTCTTCTTTCTTCAGCTCTCTTAGATTCTTTGAATTTGGCCCTCTCAGCTCGCCATTTTTAATCTTCAATCTTCTTCATCCACCACTTCCACTTTTTTGGTACCGCCACATTGCATATATATATTCTAGAATATCTTGCAATTGCCTGCCAAAGTACCAAAACATTCATCCATATATATGTTGTCAAACATGAGCCACTTGAACTTTCAACTCTACAGGATATTGATTTTTGTCCATCGTTTTTGTCTCGAAGAGCTTGTTTAGGGATATAATAATGGAAATTGCATCGTAAGAACTTGCATATCCCTGAAGCCTCAAGCATTTTGAACACTAAAACCATGGCTTCATCCTTCATGGCTAGCACTGATGCAAAATTGATGGCAAGAGTGTTTGCAGAGTATGAAGCGTATCTGAGAATAAATTGAAAGAAACAGCTCGACTTAATCTGTAGAATGGTGAGGGAACAAAAGAATGCAAGGATACATGAAAACAATATGAGTTGAAGAAATTTTCAAGTAATCGGAAAGAGTTTGAGTTGATGAACATGAAATATATATACGATCTGATTTGATAGACATGACAGCTCACATGTTTGTATTTAACTGGTTAAAATTTGAAAGGTAAAAAAGTAACTTTAGGCGGTTCATATATCCCAATAAAAATAAATATATTTTGAAACTGGATAATAAATGTAAGAATAATTAATTCAAAATTTTGAAAAGACGGAAATAACCAATTTTTTACCATTAAAAATGATTATCGTGTTTCAGGAAGAAACAGTTAGAGCATATGACAAAATGAAACTTTCACAGCTTCAGACCGTAGCGGTTGGAATTGCATACTAGTTTGATTAACTGTTTTATCAGCTCGGATTTTATTCTCCCTAAATATGCGCACTAATTTAAATCAGTTAAACTAAGAATATTATAGAGGTATGAAAACTAAGCATCAGGCAGTGGTTTAATGAAAATGTCTGTGGATTTTTGATCCGTTGAAATATATTCTAGCCGGATATCTTTCTTCATTAAATGATCTCAGATGAAATGTTATGGTCCGAGAATGTAATACAAGATTGTAGGTGTTTGTTCTTGCACGTGTGTTGTCACAAAATATTGGGGACTCAATAGCTTGAATTACATAATCTCTCAATTGTTGTTGAATCCATAGTAGTTTTAAATAGCAACTCCTACCGGCTAAGTATACGGCTTTGGCCGTTGATTTATCAATTGATGTTTGATTATTAATAAATCAGAATAGCAGTCTATATCCCAAGAAATTACATGATATTTTGATGTGCTTCCTATCAATCTTGCAATGTACATAATCTGCATCGGAATTGCCAATAAAGTTAAGACTTGATTCTTCGGATACCAAATACCCACACAAAGAATGCCCTTAAGATATTTTATAATGTGTTTAGTTGTAGTATAATGAGATTGATTAGGATTATCCTGAGGGCGAGCACATAAACTTATAGCAAACATAATATTTGGCTGGCTAACAGTCAGATATAGAAGTGATCCTATTATTCCTATGTAAATTGTGATGTCCACTGGCATTCTCCCTTCATCTTTGCATAACTTGATTGATGAACTTATTGGGGTCGTGGCAGCTGTGCAATTTTCCATTCCAAACTATTTATAAATCTTTGGTGTACTTGGTCTAGCTGATGAAGACATCATTTTATTCATTTTCTGTTTGTTTGATTGGCAACCCGAAAAATAATATGAGTTCTCCCATCATGCTCATTTCAAATTTTTCTTGCATCATCTTGGAAAATATTTCACACAACTTTGGATTAGTTGGACCAAAAATTATGCATCAACACAAATTTGAACAAGTAAAGAATTGTGAAATTTAACACATTTAAATAAGGTTTTATCAGCCGTTCCAATTACAAAATCATGGTCAAGCAATAATTTAGACAATGTATCATAACATGCACGAGTAACTTGTTTTAGACCATATAATATCTTATAAAGTTTATAAACAAAGCTATGATGAATATGACTAACAAAACCAGAACGTTATTCAACATATACTTCTTTATTTAGCATGTCGTTAAGGAACGCTAACTTAACATCCATTTGATAAATCTTAAATTCCTTAAGGGTCACATAAGCAAGAAATATATTCTAATTGTCTCGAGTCTAGCTACATGGACAAAATATTAATCAAAATTTATTCCTTCTTTTTGTTAATATCTTTGTGCAACTAATCTTGTTTTATTTTTTTTATTACCGATCCACTCTCATCCATTTTATTTCTAAACATTCAGCTAATTCCAATAACTTGTTCATTAGCCGATCAGGGAAATATGTGCTAAACTTTACTTCTCTCGAATTGGTTAAGCAAGTTCTTCATGTATTGCATCTATCCAATTAGAATCTTGTAAGGCTTCATCTATTTTCTTAGGTTCAAGTTGGGATACAAAAGCATCATGCAAAAATTCATCTATCATTTGTATTCTAGTTCTGAGATGAGCGGTCTAATTATATTGCTATTATTATTATCATGATAGATAGATGACTCATCAAATACGACATGCATTGACTCTCTATGATTAGAGTTCGATGAGTGTAAACTCTATATGCTTTGCTAACAGAACAATATCCTAAAAATACACTAGTATCAGATTTAAAATTGAAAACAGTTAAAAGGAGTTCTATCATTGTTGTGAATGAATATTTACAACCAAATACGTGAAAGTATGAAATATCAGGTTGTTTGCTAGTCTAGATCTCATATGGAGTTTTCTCATGATTATTGTTAATCATTGATATGTTTTGTTTGTAATATGCAGTGTTTACACCTTCTACCCAAAACCTATAAAAGATACCAGATTCAGCTAGCATGGTCCGAGCCGCTTATTTGAGAGTTATGTTCATTCTCTCATCAACTCTCTTTCGTTGAGGCGATCTAGCAGTCGAAAGCTCATGCATAATTTCATTATGTTCCAAATAGGTTGTAAGAATTCTATTGATGAATTCGCTTCCTCTGTCCAAATCCATAATAATTTTAATTTCTTAGCTAATCTTGAAAATTAGGTCTAGTTATAGCTTGTTTTGATCGAGTAAAACAGATAATGGAATACGTGACAAAATCATAAATATATTGAATATGAAATAGATAATTATTGTCGAATATTTAAAAATATTTTATGAGACATAAAATATGATCTTTTGTTTTTATGAATTGTCTCCCACTATTTTGACATTTTCACTACCTTAAGATGAAAACGGGAAATCAAAAACTCATAATCCACTAATGGTTATGTTTTTATCATTTGTAGTGGCACGGTCTCTTGGAGGTCATTAAAACAAACCTGCATCGTTAGATCCACAATAGAATTTGGATTTATAGCACTAGATAAAGCTGCAAGAAGTAGAATGGCTTCGCAACTCTCTAGAGGATATTCCTTGTTAGACCAGTCATGTGCCTGCAATAATGATATATTGAAACAGTCAGTTTGAAATTGCAAGTTCACAAATCAACATGTATGATGGTAAGTCTCGACATGTTCGTCGAATACATAATACAGTGTGACAATTGATTTCAAATGGAGTTATCTCTATTGATTATGTCAAATCAAAGGATAACTTGATGGATCCTCTTACGAAAGCATTGAATAGAGATAAATTGTACAGCTTGTCTTGAGGAATGAGCTTGAAATCTACAAAATATAGTTTTCATAATGGTAATCCAACTTTGTTGATTGAAGAACACAAGATCTTAGTTCCATGAGACAAATAAATTATGAAAACTTGATCTAACACTCAAGAATTATTCCTTTCTTATTCCTAGGACGACGAGTGTTGTTACCTACCAATGTAGTGTTTTAATTTTTGAGCTTTTAATGGTTCCTTAGCTTGTAAAGCAGGGTATGATAGGATATATTTAAAAGGAGACCACCTTGTAAGTGTGAGGACGAGCCGCCTCAATGAACACTTATGAAGCCAAGAAGTGTTGGCCAAAATAGACACAATCGATAAAGAATCAAATGGAAATGGTATGGAAGTTATCATGTATTTATTGTTGTCTGGTTTTACACAAATTACGAAAAAGTTCAAGACATCAAGTTAACTTTGTAGCCAAGTAAATCCAATAGTACTCTACTAAAGAAGGTCAAAGCCAAAAACCACATATCCTTATAATTTTTCGTGTATATTCTTTTTCGACATCATGTGCATTCATGCATTAATTTCATTTATGTTGGTGTTGTTGGAATATTATAAGGTTTAATGAATAGATTAAGCAAAAAAAGATTAAGAAAAACTCAAAAGATTGTTTTATGCTCTACGGGAGGAACTGAGATGCCAGGAAGGGGCGTCACAACTCCCCATGTGTGGCCTCGAACAATCCAGTTGCCTAAGTGCCTCTTGTTGAACAGTGGAGGCACCCAGGAAACTCCTTGTGTGCCCTGGAATTTCCAGGGCCTTCAGGGATGAGTCTAGGTGCCCTTGAGAGAGGATTCTAGGTATTTGGCGGCGCTGACTGACATAAAGTTGCAAGTTTTCATGATGATTTTCATTTGAATGGTGTCCTTTAATTGTTTTCATCTAATTTTTGGATGAAAGGACACTTCTTTGATGAAACAACATGCTCATACTGATTGATATCTTTAAATACATGATCATAGACAAACATCAAAAAATTTTGCATCAAAATTTTTTGAATATCATTGCACTCATATTTCTCCTTCTCTATTTTCTTCTTTCCGAAGAGAGTACACTCTATTTTCTGGTTATTGTTCTTACAAATGATTGTGTTGTATTTGCAAGATTAATTGTTATATCTTGGGGAATAATTGCCATAAACCGAAGCACGAAGTCAGGGAAAAATTTTTCTTAAGGAGATAATATTTAACACTTGCCTCAATTCTCAAGTTCTGCAGATTCTTTTATCGTTTTCGAAATTTCAGGTACCACACAAACCACATTAAGTACCTTAGTTTTTTTAAATGTTTTAAATATAAAATGTACTATAGAATTGTTTTTTTTAATGATGTAGCACTACAAGAAAATACACATTCAACAACACATCAAAGACGACGGTTTTTATTAAAACCGTTGTGTTTTTATTTTTAACAACGGTTTCAACAAAAACCTTTGTCGTAGCCTAAAAAAATCCGCTCATAGACAACAGTTTATATGTGTTTTGTAAAGGGTAAAAGACTACTGTTTGTTTAAACCGTTGTCTTTCTGCTGGTTTTTTTAGTTCTACGACAACGGTTGTTTATATGGTAAAAGACAGCGGTTTTAATTTAACGACGGTTGTTTACCAAACCCTCGCTAATTTAAAAATTGCGACGGTTTTGTATAACTGTCGCTAACTTTAGTGACGGTTTTAAGCAAAACCGCCGCAATATTTAATTTAGCGACGGTTTTACCGAAATCGTCGCTAAATTTAGCGACAGTTTCACAAAACCGTTGCTATATGTAGCGGCAGTTTTAAGCAAAACCGTCGTAAATTTTAAATTAGCGACAGTTTGATAAATAACCATCGCTAATAGCGACAGTTTGATAAATAACCGTCGCTAATAGCAACTGTTATAAAAACCGTCGCTTTGTTTGTTTAACTGTCGGTAATAGCGACGTTTATGAAATTACCGTCGCTATTACACCAAAAACCGTCGCAAACTGTCTATAAATATCCGCGTTTTCGGTCCATTTTTCTCCACACCACTTCACAACACTTAAAATTTTTCTCTCTTACACGATTTTAGTTTCGATTTAGGGTAAATTTTTTCTCTTTAATTTTTGTTAAATTTTTAAGTGTTAGTTAAGGTCAGAAATATTGTTAGCATAGTGAGATTGTAAGTTTTTTTTATATTTATTAAATTATCAAAAGTAATTTTTTTTATTTTACTGAAAACAATAGCGACGGAAATCATGTCAAACCGTCGCTAAAATTAGCGACGAACTTTATAAAAAAACCGTCGCTAAACTTAGCAACGGTTTTGCATGAATATTGTCGCTAAGTTTAGCGACGGTTTTATGAATTCCGTCGCTAATTAATTTGCGACGGTTTNCTTTTTTTTTTTTTTTTTTTTTTTTTTTTTGTAGTGTAGAATGGATTTCAACAGGATTGAAATTATAATAGGAAGCGAATGAACAATTAATGCTTTTTAAAAATATATTCATTTTTGTATATTTTTTAAGGGTCCGCTTCGAAGTTGTAATTATCCTTTTCTTCTCCATGAAAGTTGTAAGGTATGGAGTGCTTCAATACATAGGTTTAGATAAGATAGTAGAAACAAAGTAATTTGCGGTAAGTAAATAACATCAAGTTTATAGAGGTTTAATCTTCATGTTCATCTTCATTTTCTTTCATTTCATAAGAACACTTACTATATGATTTTCTAGTTATAATTGAAACTAGTAAAAAATTACTCTATTAACACCCACAATAATTTATAGCATATTAGTGTCTTTATACAAACATTGCGTGCTTGTACAATTATTTTTTAGGATATTTGTGATTATTTTGCTATATTTCAATTATATTATTTTGACCACAATGATGCAACTATATTAAATATTTAATTTGTAATAGATAATGTTTTAATATATATATTTTTTAAGACGATGAAACCCGCAGACTAGCTTCGGTGCACGAAGTGTGAATATTCGAATTTAAAGAAAGTGGATACAATATTCTCAGGAACTGATGAGATTTTTGTAACATTGGCGACTTAATGTAAATAAGTGTATAGATATTCTATTTTCAGCCCAAAAACATTATCTTTTTCCAACTCTCTTTTTATCTTATTTGTTTATATATATTTTGGCCCAATCATATGGCAAAAACTTGTGTGAGACGGTCTCACGGGTCGTATTTTGTGAGACAGATCTTTTATTTGAGTCATTCATGAAAAAATATTACTTTTTATGCTAATAGTATTATTTTTTATTGTGAATATCGGTAGAGTTGACCCGTCTCACAGATAAAGATTCGTGAGACCGTCTCACAAGAGACCTACTCCAATCATATTCGGACCATAGTTTCCTAACATGTTTTTATGAGTTGTATAATTTCTTTTGCATTTGTTGACTTAAAAAAAATGTAGGTAGCCATAATAAAGATGCCTAGTCTTCGTTTTTAGACTATTTGTGGTCATTTGAATTGAGTTTAGTGTTGTGAAAAAGTAAAAATTTACGGTAAAAAAGTAAAAATCTCAAAATCTCATAATTATCACACTACACACTTTATAATATTTTTCTCTCAACTCAATTGTGATTTTCTTCACAAATGAGAGATCTATTTATAGAAACTTTTTACAAATAATCCAAAAATAAAATACATCATTACCTACATCATCACACACTAATTTTCAATATTCAACACCTAATTTTCAACATTCAACATTCACATTTTCAACAGAAATATTTAACACATTTTTAAATAATTTTTCAACACACCCCCTTGTGATGATGATCATAATGATTGTATACATTACGTGTTTTTATACTGCCTCGTTAAAAACCTTACTAGGAAAAACCCCTTGGGATAAAAACCATAGTAAGGGAAAAAGAGTGCAGTCACGTAAACTCCCCCTCATGTTGACACGAACAATTCTTCACAAATTTCGTAGATTGCGCATCCCAATATTATATATGTGCTTTCTGAATATTGTCGTAGGAAGTGCCTTTGTGAAGAGATCTGATGAGTTTTCACTTGATTGAATGTGACGAACATCAATACATTTATTCTTCTCAAGCTCCTTGGTGAATGCGAAGAACTTAGGAGGAATATGTTTAGTTCTGTCGCTTTTTATGTATCCTTCTTTCATTTGAGCAACACATGCAGCATTATCTTGATATAGTATCACAGGCTTCTCGTCGAATGATAATCCGCATGAGATTTGGATATGTTGAGTCATTGATTTTAACCACACACATTCACGGCTTGCTTCATGTAGTGCAATAATCTCGGCATGATTTGATGAAGTTGTTACAAGTGTTTGTTTCTGTGAACGCCAAGAAATTGCAGTGCCTCCACGAGTAAATACATATCCAGTTTGAGAACGTGCTTTGTGTGGATCAGATAAGTATCCAGCATCGGCATAACCAATTATTCTTGGATTAGCATCTTTTGAATACAAAAGTCCCAAGTCTGTCGTTCCTCGTAGATAACGGAATATATGTTTAATTCCGTTCCAATGTCTCTTTGTTGGATATGTGCTAAATCTTGCCAATAAATTTACGGCAAAAGATATATCAGGCCTTGTACAATTTGTAAGATACATAAGGGCACCGATAGCACTTAGATATGGTACTTCTGGACCAAGAATATCTTCATCATCTTCACATGGACGGAATGGATCCTTTTCTATGTTTAATGATCTAACAACCATTGCAGTACTTAAAGGATTTGATTTGTCCATATTAAAACGTTTAAGGATCTTTTCTGTATAATTTGTCTGGTGAACAAATTTTCCACATTCTTTTTGTTCAATTTGTAAACCCAGACAATACTTGGTTTTTCCAAGATCCTTCATTTCAGATTCTTCTTTCAAGTATGACACAACTTCTTGAATATCCTTATTTGTTCCAATGATGTTTAAATCATCAACATATACAGCAATAATTACGCATCCGGATGTTGTTTTCTTAATGAAAACACAAGGGCATATTGAATTATTTACATATCCCTTTTTCATCAAGTGATCACTTAGCCTATTATACCACATTCTGCTGTATTGCTTCAACTCATATAATGATCTTAGTAATTTCACAGAATAATATTTTCTGGGTTTTGAACTTTGTGCTTCAGGCATCTTAAATCCTTCAGGGATTTTCATATATATATTACTATCAAGTGATCCATATAAGTAGGCTGTAACAACATCCATAAGACGCATTTCTAAATTTTCAGATACTGCCAAGCTAATCAAATACCGAAACGTAATTGCATCCATCACAGGAGAATACGTTTCTTCATAATCAATTCCAGGCCTTTGAGAAAAAACTTGTGCAACAAGTCGAGCTTTATATCTTACTATTTCATTTTTCTCATTTCGCTTTCGAATAAAAACCCATTTGTATCCAACAGGTTTTACACCTACAGGTGTAAGGACTATAGGTCCAAAAACATTACGTTTATTTAGCGAATCCAATTCAACCTGGATGGCATCTTTCCATTTTATCCAATCCTGCCGATTTTTACATTCACCAAAAGATTTTGGTTCATGAACTTCATTATCATTTATGATGTCGATTGCCACATTATAAGAAAATATATCATCAATTTCTTCTATATCTTGTCGGTTCCATATTTTTCCAGTATTAATATAATTGATAGAGATTTCATGATTCTCGTCAGTTTGTGGTTCTGACAAAACATTTTCATCATCATGTGTTTCTTCAGGAACATCATTCTCTATTTTGTGATCATTATGTGTTTCTTCAGGAACATCATTCTCTATTTTGTGATCATTATGTGTTTCTTCAGGAACATCATTCTCTATTTTGTGATCATTATGTGTTTCTTCAGGAACATCATTCTCTATTTTGTGATCATTATGTGTTTCTTCAGGAACATCATTCTCTATTTTGTGATCATTGTGTTTCTCTATGAATTTTCTTTTTCGAGGATTTTTATCCTTGGAACCGACTGACCTTCCACGCTTCAGGCGTTTTACGACATCATGATTTTGTTCAATTTGTTTCTTTGGAATTTCAATTCGAGCAGGGGCATTTGCAGCATGTATATATGATTTAGTTACCCCTTTTCTGTCTGCAAATGCATC
Organism: Primulina huaijiensis; assembly: GCF_012295235.1. NCBI lineage: Eukaryota > Viridiplantae > Streptophyta > Magnoliopsida > Lamiales > Gesneriaceae > Primulina > Primulina huaijiensis. The sequence goes on from NC_133315.1 coordinate 2,122,311, forward strand.
TGGTATTTGATTTGCTATTCTTTGCAAGTGCACAATTTGCTGTACATCTTTTTCACATTGTTTTGTTCTTGGATCCAGATGTAACAATGATGATACATACCATGTAATTTCTTTTTCGGTATGTTTCTGTTCTCCCCCTAACCTTGGGAAGATTTCCTCATTAAAATGACAATCAGCAAAACGTGCTGTGTACACGTCGCCTGTCTGTGGTTCAAGATATCGAAAGATCGATGGACTATCATAACCAATATAAATTCCAATCTTTCTTTGAGGTCCCATTTTCTTTCGTTGAGGTGGTGCAATAGGCACATACACCATCCATCCAAAAATTCTCAGATGAGAGATGTCTGGTTCTTTACCAAATACAAGCTGCAATGGGGAGTATTTATGATATGCACTTGGTCTGATGCGAATTAATGAAGCAGCATGTAAAATTGCATGTCCCCATATAGAAATAGGGAGCTTTGTTTTCATAATCATTGGTCTAGCAATCATTTGCAGACGTTTAATCAATGATTCAGCCAATCCATTTGAGTATGTACATGAGCAACAGGATGCTCAACAATGATTCCCATAGACATACAATAATCATTGAAAGTCTGGGAAGTAAATTCACCAGCATTATCAAGTTTAATTTTCTTGATTGTATAATCGGGAAATTGATTCCTCAATTTTATTATTTGAGCAAGTAATCTTGCAAATGCAACATTTCGAGTTGACAATAAACATACATGTGACCATCTGCTGGAGGCATCAATCAATACCATAAAGTATCTGAATGGTCCACATGGTGGATGGATTGGTCCACAAATATCACCCTGAATACGTTCAAGAAACATTGGTGATTCAGTTTGGATTTTGGCTGGTGATGGTCTTATAATAAGTTTTCCAAGAGAACATGCTTTACATTGAAACTTATTATTCTGAAAGATCTTCTGGTCTTTCAATGGATGACCATGTGTATTTTCTATAATTCTTCGCATCATTGTTGAACCAGGATGTCCTAATCGATCATGCCAATTGGTTAATATTGAAGAATTATCAATTACAATGTTTGATTCAATGGGACGTATATGTGTATAATGCAATCCAGTAGGGAGCATTGGTAGTTTTTCAATCACATATTTCTTTCCTGATTTATATTTGGTAAGACACATATATTTCTCATTCCCTTCATTCATTGTTTGAGTATCATACCCATGGGAATATATATCATTAAAACTCAACAAATTTCTTTTCGATTGTGGTGAATATAAAGCATCATTGATCAAAAATTTTGTACCATTAGGTAACAAAAAATTGTGCTTTACCACATCCTTTAATCAAGTCTACAGGACCTGATATTGTATTCACCGTTGTTTTTGTTGGTTTTAGTTCCAAGAAATATCTTTTATCTCGGAGGATAGTGTGCGTTGTACCACTATCAGGTATGCAAACTTCAGCTTGGTTCGTAGCATTTTCCATATTTGAACTTCAAAAAAATATGCAATGAAATAAAATTATTGACAATAAAATACAATACAATATAACATACTATAAAACATTATCATACGAATACATAAAAAATAAAATATTTTACATATTTATTCCACCATCAAATTGATCATTATCTGAGAAATCAATCAGAAAATCTCCAGCATCAAAATGAGTTGAACCACTCAAAGGTTCACTGTGTTCAGTAAAGTTGGTCTCCTTTTCTTTCCCCGTTATTGATTCTTTATAAAGTTTACAAAGGTGTTCAGGGGCTCGACAAATACGGGACCAATGTCCTGGAGTACCACATCTGAAACAAGAACTTTCAAATCTTTTTGAGTGATTCTCATTAACAATCATATTCTCTTGTGCCTTTTCCGTGGGCGGTTTGGGACGTTCTTTTGAGATGAGTTATAGAAATAACTATCTCGATTATTTTCAAAACCACGGCCGCGTCCACGACCACGACCACGACCTCGATTTTGTCCTCGACCAAAATCTTGTCTGTAACTTTGATTTTGGTTTCCAGGTTTAAATTCATTTTTGCTTACAGCATTTACTTCTGGAAATGCTGTTGATCCAGTGGGTCGGGACTGATGATTTCTCATTAATAGCTCGTTGTTCTTTTCCGCCACAAGAAGACAGGCGATGAGTTCAGAATATCTCGCAAATCCACGCACTCTATATTGTTGCTGTAGTGTTATATTTGATGCGTGAAACGTGGAAAATGTTTTTTCAAGCATTTCCGATTCTGTAACCTCATGTCCACAAAATTTTAACTGCGAGATTATTCTATACATCGCTGAATTGTAATCACTGACTTTTTTAAAGTCTTGGAATCTTAACATATTCCATTCATCACGGGCGGTCGGAAGTATAACTTCCCTTATATGTTCAAATCTCTCTTTTAATCCTTTCCACAGAGCCATGGGATCTTTTTCGATGAGATATTCACATTTTAAACCTTCATCAAGGTGTCGTCGTAAAAATATTATAGCTTTTGCTTTTTCTTGTGATGAAGATATACCATTTTCTTTAATGGTCTCGCTTAGACCCAATGACTCAAGATGCATTTCTACATCAAGAGTCCATGGCATATAGTTTTTCCCAGTAATATCAAGAGCGATGAATTCGAGCTTTGCCAAGTTTGCCATGGTGGTACTAAAAATTACGATGCATTTTATTAGTTAATGAATATTGCAATACAAAGTAATGGATAAACAACAAGTACAAGTATTCGTAAAAATAAAGAAAACACACGAGGAGGATATTCTCCGATAAATACAAGACTGGTGAGTATGATAACCAAAATAATTAAAAATAACCTCGTGAAAGCCATCTTCTTTTTTTCTTCGAAAATTTGATGAAGAATAATTTTTAGAGAAGAAGAGAAAGTTGGAGTGATTGAATGTATTTGTGAGATTGTATTTATAGAGCAAAAACTAGCCGTTTTGTTACCGTTTATTACCGTTGGTGTATAAGAAAATAAATGTATGTATTTGTATAATTTTATGGTAATAATATGGTGTATATAATATTAGTCATATTTAAATAATTATGTATATCATATCACATTATTATAATTAGGTGTCATAAGTTATTTTGTTTAAAAAACCTTATAGGCTTTTATACTTGTCGTATCCCTTACCGGGAGTGTGGGATGTCGTCTTAACATCCTCCCAGGATTTATAACAAGTTTTTGAAAAAATTATTTTTATTATTTCTAACAATAACATTATATTATATATTACATATATAAACAATAAATAAATAACAGTAAAATAAATATTATTACTTTTGTTACCTTTTTCTTCTGTTCGGAGCTTGGAAAAATATGGAGGACTTTTAGAGCTTCGTGCTGATAACGTGTTGTGAAAAAGTAAAAATTTACGGTAAAAAAGTAAAAATCTCAAACTCTCAAAATTATCACACTACACACTTTATAATATTTTTCTCTCAACTCAATTGTGATTTTCTTCACAAATGAGAGATCTATTTATAGAAAATTTTTACAAATAATCCAAAAATAAAATACATCATTACCTACATCATCACACACTAATTTTCAATATTCAACACCTAATTTTCAACATTCAACATTCACATTTTCAACACAAATATTTAACACATTTTTAAATAATTTTTCAACATTTAGGAAATTTTTCGAATGGGTTTTTGCTATTTTTCGATTAGATTAGGCCAATAATTGGTTCTACTTTATACTATCTTATATTCATTTTCAAAAATAAAATTTTATTTGATTAATTTGTGTATTTATTAAATTTAGGGGTGTCAAAATCAGACACGACCCACCAACTCGACACGATTCAACCCGAAAAAAATCAGGTTTGGGTTGGGGGTTTTCGGGTTCGGGTCAGATCGGGTTGGACCCGATAACTGACCCGAAAAAATTGATCGGGTTGGGTTGGGGTTGACCCGAAAATTTTAATTTTATTTAAACAAAAATATAATTAATAAATATTGCCTACATTTTTATATATTGTATGTCTGAAAAAATATTTATTGTATATTTATATCATAAATTTTCATAATTTAATATTTATTTTGAACATTTTTTATTTTCTAAACAATTGTTTATTTGATTTAGTAAATATATTATATTTTTCTACAATTAAACTTTCAAATTTAAATCATATATATGAGGGAGATATTGTTATTATGTGTTTAAATTAAAATATTATATATATATTTTTAATTTTTTTAAAAAAAAATTTTTAAAAATCGAAATCGGGTTGAACAGGTTGATTCGTGTTCGAGTTCGAGTTCGAGTTCGAGTTCGGGTTGGGGTTGAGTGTTTTCGGGTTGGCTCGGGTTCGGGTTGGGTTCGAGTTTAGCAATTTTTGAATAGTACTATTGCTTAACCCGACACAACCCACCCAAATTGACACCCTTAATTAAATTACCATTCACTGTAATATGTCAGATTTAAGATGCATTTTGACGCAATAGTTTTATTAACCAATATTTTTCATAGTTATGGTTTGTTTAGCCGATCCAACTACAAAATGATGAAAAGACTTTTTAAATATAAATTGTAAATTACATACATATAACCAAACAATTAGAAAAATTGATTTACAGACGGAAAATAGTTTCTCGTGCCTATTTATCATCGGTTCAAATGTTTGTAAATTTATTTAAAATATTCCATTCCAAAATTTGTAAAAAAATTACTAAGAAAATGGGATTTTTACATCATTCGGGTATTTTTTAGTTTCGAAAATCTATTTTGCAATATATGTGTCTCTAATCACCATACAATCAGGTTGGCTTTTCAACTAAAATGTTAAATACAATATACATATATATGTATAATCTAAGTTTTGTGAATAAATAAACACGCGAGAATTTAAAATCATCTCCCAATTTTAAAATAGATTTATTTTTCTTTAATTTTTTTTCAGGGCTAACTAGATGATTAATTTGAAGTTCTTGTTGGTGTCGGATTCGAGTGACCAATTAAATGATCCAGCTAAACTAAACTATTGATTTGAAGAAATCAATCTGGAAGATGAAAGTGAGGATGTAGTTCATATCAACAAAAGAACACTTCAATCCCTAGAACTTAAGATGTTTGACCAACCAGTTGGACAAGATGATGCTCTAGTTAACCAGTTTGTTGATACACAAAGATCTGATGAGATCCCAGCTAATGCCAAACCAGACTGATGTCAGCTCGAGTGAGCAGAACCCAACTGAAGTCGACGTAACTGATTCAATTCCACACAACAACAATGATGGACCTTATTATAGATGGAAAAAAAAATCATCCATTGGATTGGTAATAGGTAACTCAACTGCTCCTATAAATACCAGAGGGCAGATGATCAATCACTTTTTACATAATGCGTTTATTTTTAATATTGAACCTAAAAAGATTGATGAAAATTTAACTGATAGAAGCTGGATTGATGTTATGCAAGAAGAACTCAATCGGTTACTAGAAATCATGTATAAGACTTAGATCCAAGAATTTCGCATCAATTAGTTAAAGGTACAAGATGGGTTACAGAAACAAACTAAATGAAGATAGAACCGTAGTGAGTAACAAAGCAAGACTAGTAGCCCAAGGATCCAGCAAGAAGAGAAAACTGATTATGATGAAACACATGCACCAGTAGCTAGACTTAAAGCCATCCGTATATTTCTTGTTATTGCCTCTTACAAGAATTTCAAAGTTTATCAAATTGATGTAAATAGTGCATTCTTGAATGGACAACTACAACAAGAAGTCTATGTTGAACCATCATGTTTTATCAACCATTTATTTCTTGATTATTTTTATCACTTAAACAAAGTTTTATATAGTTTAAAACAGACTCAAGTGCTTGGTATGAAACACTGTCTAAATTTCTAATTGAACATGACTTTGTTATAAGCTCTGTTGATGAGACTCTATTTAAATTTATCAAAAGAGATCATACTTTATTAGTATAAATTTATGTTGATGATATTATTTTTAGGTCAAATAACCCCACACTGTGTGAAAAATTTGCTAAACTGTTGCAGGAAAAATTTGAGATGAGCATGATGAGTGAACTGACATTCTTTCGTGGCCTACAAATGAAATAATTGAATAATGGTATTTACATCAGTCAAACTAAATATACAAAATAATTACTCAAGAAATTTGGAATGGAAACATGTTCCACAACAGCAACCCCAATGAGATCATCAGTTAAGCTAGACAAAAATGAAGGGGGGATATCCGTTGAGGTAACCATGTATCGAGGCTTAATAGGTTCTTTACTTTACCTAACTGTGATTCAACCTGATATTGTCAGTTTAATCCTAAACAATCTCATTATTTAGCTGTCAAGCGTATTCTTAAATATCTTAAAGGTACACAAAATATGAGTCTATGGTATACTAAAGACTCTTCTTTCAATTTAGTTGGCTAATCAAATGCAGATTATGCAGGGTGCAAGTTTAATCGAAAAAGCACTAATAGATCATGTCAATTTCTAGGAGATATATTGATCTCTTGGTTCAGCAAGAAGCAGACTTCCATTGTTACATCCATAACTAAAGCAGAATACTTAGCCACTGGAAGCTGTTGTGTCTAACTGCTCTAGATACAACAATAGTTGAGAGATTATGGGATCATTGCACAGGAGTCACCAATATTTTGTGATAATACAAGCACCATATTAATCACCTACAATTACACTCAATGACCAAACACATTGATTTCAGACATCACTTCATCATAGATCATGCACTGAAAAAAGACATAATACTAGAATATGTATCAACTGATCAATAAACAGCAGATATTTTCACCAAGCTACTACAAGAGACTAAGTTTTCTTTCTCTAGAAATATTTTAGGGCTGACTGACTTATTTTAATGCTTAATTTAGTGGAAATACTGAGTTTTAAATAGTCAACTGATAAGACAAATCATTTTACATTAAGCTCAACTGACTGTCAGTTTAGTTTCTAAACTGATACTTTGTATTTTTGGACAAAGTGACCTTATCATCTAGTAGATTAATTCTTAACTCGAATTAGTTCCATATCAAATTTAAGTTACGTTTGAGTATTCAATTTTCTTCCAATCAGTTTACCAATTTGTTCTAAAATATTTTTTTCAATGACAAACTGACACATGTCTTGTCAGAAGGAAACTTAAAAGTCACATATACATAAGAATCTCACTTCATTTTATTAAACATTTTCTGTAAACTGCTTGTGCTTTTGTCTTCCGATTTTTGTCGCAATCACTTTTTTCTTTTTAAATCTGTTAGATTTCTTTTCGAAATGTCATCATCTTCACTAGCTTACACCTTGAACGCTATTGCGGTAGATTTTGACTCGATTTACTCCATGGAAGACCAAGTTATATCTGGAGTCTTCCATCTTTTAGAGTCATATGGACCCAGGGGATTCCTTTCAGCCTCGTCCCTGGATATTTTTGTGACAGAGTTGCTGAGTGTCCACGAGAAGAGCTCGGTCAATGAATAAGGGAATATTATCTTGAATATCAACGAACACTCACTGCTGATAGACGAGGGTTTATTTGCAACCCAATATCAGTTACCATCTGAAGGAATCACAAGTTTCGTTGATATCTTTACTGGAGACCTGGAAGAAATGCAACTGATGTTTTCTGCGTCTGGGAAGGCTGTCAATCTATCGGATGCCAAGAAAGAACTAAAACTAGAGTATTAGTTGCTGGCAGATGTGGTGGTCAAGAATTTATTAGCTAAAGCAAGATCTTTAGGAACTAAAACTAGAGTATTAGTTGCTGGCAGATGTGGTGGTCAAGAACTTATTACCTAAAGCAAGATCTTTTGTTGCCCTAACTATTGAAAAATTTCAGGTGATGAATGCCATAGTCAAAGGTATAAAGATCAATCAGTCGTTCATTCTTTTCAACACTCCGAAGAGTATGGTGCAGAAATTAAGCAATCCTTCGATTTTGTAGTTCAGTTGAGCAAGTTGTTTGAGGATTCTCGAATTCCACTCAATGTAGCAACAACTCTCCACAAACTCAGAATGTTGAATGCACAAAACATCATGACTCTAAGACCCTAAAATATTTCACATGCTGGTTTGTTGAAGGTGAAAAAGAGATTGGAGGAAAAATAACTCCAGCTAAAAAGTCTAAGGCTGTGAGAACAAAGTCGGTCTTGCTCCCAAGCCTAAAGCCAATAAGAAGTTAATCAATTATGATTCCGATAAGGTACTTTCTCCACCAGTTAAGAAAGCTAGGACAACTAAGACAAACCCAGTCTTCTCCCCAAGCAAGTTGGCACATCTGCCTATAAGAAAGATAACAGAGAATAAGGAAGAGAAAAGGACTTAGGTGAAGCAATTGAACTGGCCAAAACTGATGCCAAGGCAACTACTGCTAAGGCAATTGACAAGGAAGTTTCTGCTAAGCCTGCAGAAAATCTGAATCTGGTTGGAATAGTTGTTCCTCTTCAAACAGTTGCTCTACCAACCATTCTACCAGCAGCATGACCGAAGGGTGTAGTTATCCGAGATCCCATTAATTATAACAGGTCTGGACTGGTTTCAAAATACTCTTCAAAAGAGATAGAAGGGAAAGACAAAGAAAAGATGGTCAAAACTGAGGAGCCCATACAAATGTCTACAATACAAACTCAAATTGACTTATTAATGGATGAAGTAAATGAGTACGCTGATACCAAAACTGAAATTTTGATGAATGGTATCAGTTTAGGACAGTCACTCTTGCTTGGAAATTGAAGATGAAGGAATTTTTGAAGAAATTCATTACTCTTGAGAAGACTATGATGAAAGTTATGAAAGCAGTATCAGTGGCTCATGCCTTGAAAAGAAGAGAATATTTCTTCGATTTGATGAGAATCAAGAAACTGACTTTGATTTGTGAAGAGATGAAGAAGAACTATGATATGACCTTCCCAACTATTCATGATGATGGAGCAACGTTCACTCAGTTGGATGTGGATTTAAGTTCCTTACGAATGAAAGTAAAATTCAGGGAGATGGACCAACAGATAGTCATACCTGTTGATTCCAAAAGCAAGAAGAATTCCAAGGACTCTATCAAAGATCAACAAGTTCAAAAGGGTTCTTCAGTACAAGTCCAAAAAGAGTCAAGTCAAGATGGACCATCATCCAGTTCGGCTGATCCAGCAATTGACTCAATTAACCCACAATCAGTGTAGCACCAGAAGTTTAGCTAACGAATGCATCAGTTGAGAACGTATCTTTACTCAATGTCGGTGAGATCCTCAAGACTATGACTGAAAATATTGCTGAGGCTTTTGAAGATGGCGATAAGAGAATTGATGCAACATTTATGATAGTCAAAGAACCAAGTTTGGTAGCTTCAGTTCATGATCAAGAAAAATAGATGACAATCGCGATTGAAGTGGAGTTTATGAATGAAACAGTTTCTTTATAACCAAGATCAGCTCCATCACCAGTTTAGTCAGCTGAAGTCCCAATTGCTACATTCACAATCCCTGAAGCAATCTTCATTTTATGAATCAGTGAGGGATCAGCTTGTTCTAAACCAATCAATGGTTGAAAAGTCTATTGAAATGGCAAATAAAACTGAAATCATTGCACCTGTTGAGCAAAGTGTCACTCCATTACTTGAACCAGTTGCAATTACTTCAGTTAAGAAAGTTGACCTTGCCAAATCAAGTCATCGGCTAATCATCCTTCCTGATCCAAAAGTTCATTTGATTACTGATTCACCTAAGTTAAAGCTTGGATAAGATCTTACTTTGGATAACATTTGTCAAATCTAACTACAATTAATGTGTTGCTTACACAAATCAAGACAGGACAGAGACTGACAGCAACTGCATTGAGAATCTGATAGACAAGGTGTTCAAAGAGTTTTCAAGCATATCTAATGTTGTGAACACGTTGTTTATCAAGATGAGTCCATGAGAAAGAATTATGCTTCAACATCACAACTATCCAGTTCTCATGATGCTCTTATACGGAAGATGGATTAAGTGCATGATAGTTTGAATTCGAAGATAGACTCTGTTCAAACCCAGCTCTCTGCCAAATTTGACATTGTGTCTACACAAATGACTTCAGTCGTACATATTCTGTAAAGATATGTGGTTGCTTCTGGTGTTGACAAAAAAGGAGAAGTAAGCCTTAAGGACAAAACTAATAAATCTAAAAATGAATCATCTTCAAAGAAGTCGGACAAAAAGAGGGAAGACAGAGAATAATTGTATTTATATCTATCAGTTTACAGAAGTTTTTTTTTAATATCAGTTCTTTATAATTTTATATCAATACAAGTTTTAAATACAAACAAATGAACTTATCTTATTGCTTAATTTTGTCACACACAAAAAAAGAGAAATTTTGGGATCATTTAAGGTTTTGGTGTTAAACAAATTTTAAGGCAAAACTGAACTATGCAAAACTGAAGTAACCAAGACCACAAGCTAAATTGAAATACTTAAACTGGACTAAGTTGAGCAGAACTGACTCCGATCTAAACTTAAATATATCTTAACAGTTTTATCATTTTAGCATATATCTTATTTAGTTTCAATGACATCAGTTTACACCAGAGGGCTAAACTGATCTCTTGGATAAATTTTTCTGTACCCTACTGACACAGCTAGTATCAACAACATGACACTTTGTACAGATGTCAGGGATGATGACTTAGACAAAAGACAAGCAAACAGAAATTTTTTTTAACTTGAGACCATTTGATTTAGAGTCTATAAATAGAGAAGGAGTTCAGTTTAGTAAAGTTTGAAGACTTTTACAGAGATTCAAGCATTCAAGCTTTCAAGTATTTAAACTAAACTATATTAGTCTAGCACACTTTACCAAAAAAATTATATGATCATTGAGGATCATTAAGTGCTAGAATATAGCAGTATCATAATAGATTGTATTTGATAGCAATCTATATACAGTTATTCATTCAGTTGAGTTGAACTAAGAGTTTCAGTTTGGTAGTGTTTAAGTCCAAAATGAACTGGGATTTTGCATATTGCTTATACTATCTAAAGTCTTCTAGTGTGAATTTTCTCAAAAGGAAGAATAGGTCACGTAAGAGCTTGAGTTCTCCGAATATCCAGAAACAAATTTGTGTACTTTTCATTTTCAGTTTAACTAGACAAGCCATTATTTGATTTGTTCTAATATGTATTAATTTAAAATGAATGACTTTATTTTAAATTTGATTATTTATTAATATTGAAAATTATTGTTATGTATTTTTAAAAAATATTAATTAAATAAATAAACATGTTGAATTTACTTGAATAATTGAATTTTAATTGTAATAAACTTAGTACTTATTTATATTTTTTCGTAAATTAAATCAATAAGTAAAAATATTTATATCGAGATATATTAAATAAATTAAAGTTATTCATGTATAATTGTCAATTAAAAAAATTTAAAAAAAATCACAATCATAAATTACAAAATTCATATAGCTCTATGATAAAGTTTACTAATTGTCAATAAAAGTGATGTAACATAAATCCACAAGATTGTGAGAAAATCTTTAGAAATATGTGATATTAGCCAATAAAAATCTATCAACTCGACAAAAATATGTTATTTAAAAAATTCGAGTAAATATCCCCTAAGTTTCATGCACGGATACAATGCATCGTTAACCAAATTTGTTTAATCGATAATTAATTAAGGCTTCCAAGTCAATTACGCCCCTCAAATAAATACAAGTCCCATCAGCCAATAGCCTCATCGAGACAAACTTCCAACAAAAACACATTAATTTATTTATACAACTCTATATATTAATTGCCGTCCCCTCGAAATTCAATAGAATCTCATATTTTTTTAAAATATAAAATGACTGTGAGTCGGTATCTTGTGAGACGGTCTCAAGAATCTTTATATGTAAGACGGGTCAATCCTACCAATATTCACAATAAAAAGTAATACTCTTAGCATAAAAAGTAATATTTTTTCGTAGATTGCCCAAATAATAGATACTCTTAGCATAAAAAGTAATATTTTTTCATGGATGACTCAAATAAGAGATCTGTCTCACAAAATACGACCTGTGAGACCGTCTCACACAAATTTTTGTCAATGACTGCAAGTGGCACCAAAATACATACATGTAAATAACTTTTTTTTTGAAAGAATTAAATATAACTTTTAAAAAATAAACAAATTTATTCACCATCAATACATATATAGTCTTTCTATTTTAAAGAAGTAAAATTGTAATTTTGATCTTATATATTTAACTGTTTGCGATTTTGGTCTTATATGTCGTCGACTTTCAGTCCTCTATCTTTGTTTATTTTATTTTATTTTATTTTTCTTTTCGCAACTTTGATATTTTTTCGACATATCCGGTGCCAATTAGTATTTGCAATGAAAAATAACTAAAATTGTTTTGTTTATATAAACTAAGAATCGATTTTAAATAGAAAATCAAAATTTAAGAAATGTTTAGACTCTCATTTATCCATATTATATCCAACACAACTTTGGCCGGTTTGTCCCAACAACTATGACGTAATTTAGAATATATTACTAACCTTTTACTAATAAAACACCGCAACTTCCAAAATAACAGCACACCCGCGCTTTGAATATGCCTTACATTGTCTCTTCCTAAATAGACTACTTCTCCTTGCATTATTTTAACACTTGAGATAACACTGGCAAAGTCCTAAAGTCCCCATTTTCCTGATAAAAATTCTACCAAGTATTGCTCCTTTATTTCTTTTCTTTTGTGCTGAGATTTCTCCTTTCAGATATTTGTCCTTATGATGTCGAACGGGGAGGAGCAGATACCGAGCCATATTTCCGAATGGATCGATGATTCGATATCGTATTTTCCTATGTTTTTCGATGATCCTTATGAAACAGGAGACTTTATAGGTGATTCTTGGTGGGCTCCGGGTCAGAATCTTGAACAAGATATTATAGATGACAGTTTTATCACCAACTCGAGCATGACAAGTGCCGCCCTGCCTCCGGTTCCAACTCAAACCCCAGCCGATTCAATAATTTCGCTAGATTCGACCAAGAAAAGGAAGTTATCCGATGATCTGAACTCCAAGAAGCCTCGTAAAACCACAATTAAGCGAGCCGACGAGCAAGATTTAGGACCCGTAAGCACCGAACAAGGGGTGGTGGTGCCAAGAAAACAAACCGGAAACAAGAAAGGAAACAAGTCAGTAGGAAATGGTAGTAATGGCAATAACAAAGAAGGGAGGTGGGCAGAACAACTGCTGAATCCATGTGCTGCTGCTGTCACAGCCCGAAACCCTTCCCGAGTCCTGCACTTCTTGTATGTTCTTCATGACCTCGCCTCACTCAGCGGTGACGCTAATCACCGGCTGTCGTTTTACGGCCTCTGCGCGCTGAAACACCATGTTTCCTCAGCCCCTGCAAGCAGTTTTTCTGCATCAGCGGGTAGCAAAGCTTTTGCTTCCAGCAACCCAAAATTCTTTAGGGATTCTTTAATCAAGTTCAATGACATTAACCCTTGGTTTCGGATCCCTAATAACGTAGCAAACACTTCGATCCTGCAGATACTTGCAGAACAAGCTCAACCAAGTAACCTACACATTCTAGACATCGGAGTTTCACATGGGGTCCAATGGCCTACGCTGCTGGAAGAACTGACTCGGAGAGCTGGTGGGCCACCACCTTTGGTCCGCCTAACCGTGATTGCTCCTGCCGCCACGAATGATCAATCAAGAAACACGGCCCCATTTGCTAATGGCCCGCCAGACTACGATTTTTCGTCTAAACTACTTACTTTCGCCAAGGATTTGAACGTTAACTTACAGATCAACAGGCTCGAGAACTTACAGATGCAGAATCTAAATTCACAGTTGATAAACTCTTCAGCCGAAGAAACGTTAGTCGTCTGTGCACAGTTTAGGCTACACAATCTGAGCCACGGCATGACGGACGACAGGACGAAGTTCCTGAAGGTGTTGAGAAGCTTGAACCCGAAAGGTGTTATCTTATGTGAGAATAACACAGATTGCTGCTGTATCAACTGCGGAGACTTTGCAACCGGATTTCCCAGACGGGTCGAGTACTTATGGAGATTCTTGGACTCAACAAGTATTGCATACAAAGGGCGAGAGAGTGAGGAAAGAAGGATGATGGAAGCAGAAGCAGCTAAAGTTTTGATAAATTCGGGAGAGATGAATGAAAGGAAGGAGAAATGGTGTGAAAGAATGAGGCATGCTGGATTTACGGATGATGTTTTTGGCGAGGAGACGATTGATGGAGCAAAGGCTTTGCTGAGGAAATATGACAGCAACTGGGAGATTCGAGTGGAAGATAGAGACGGCTGTGTTGGGTTGTTGTGGAAAGGACAGCCGGTGTCATTTTGTTCCCTATGGAAGATGGATTCGGGGGCGTAGGATTGTTCGATATAGTTATGTATGAGTAGTACTTTGTGTCCCTTTTATGAGTGTGCATCAGAATATGATTTGAATCTTTTTGCTGTTATGAAATTCATTTCATGTCAAAGCAACAAATTTTTACGATTATTTGATGCTTAGATACTGATAAAAACAAAACCTTGCTCAAGGAAACTATGATTATGCAAAAACAGAAACATTAAGAATTGCATCAGAATTGTGTATCTATCCCAAAAGGAGACCTGGAAGTGTCAGAAGTCATGCCAGTTGGAACACTCGAATAAAAGAAAACAAACGTATACATACGGATACACCTTTACTTCCAAACTCCTTGATCATCTTTTTCAGCCGTTCTTTTCTTTCCCCGATATTTCATGACCTTATTTCACTTTATTTTTAATTTTTCCTTTTTCATGTCTTCACCCTTTTGCTTTTTGGACGGCTCCCACTCTCTCTCTTGCATCAAATTTCCATCTTTACACATAGATTCCTTCCCCACATCATCTTTCTCCCCCATATAAATTTCCTACTTAGATTGTACTTCATTGTCACTCAATCAAACTGGTCGGTTTTCTTGTATTGTCAAGAAAACCTGCCTCTTAACATTCTTCTTTGTCTTGTACCACTCTTCTTTAGACCCTCGAAAATGGCTATTTGTGCTAATTATCCTCATCAGAATTCCTCCAAAAGGGGATTGGCCATGGTTCTTGCCCTTGCATCCGCAATCATTCTTTCACCGTTGTATGTCAAAGGCCGTAGAAGCGAAAGCCGGTACGAGGAGCATTGGGGTTCTAGCGGTTTTGTGCTCCTGCCAGTGGTGGTAGTGGCAGGATTGATAGTTGCCATTAAAACAACTTCTTCAACGAAACAGAGGGGGGAAGCTGATTTTTCACATCAAGATACAAATGCCAGCTTGGTGTTTAGAATTGGGAGTTCATCTTTGGGGCTTGCTGGGATTTTAATCATGCTTTTGTTTGTGATTTCATGGCAGTCTTCTGTGAAACACTTCTTCTGGAGATAAAGAAAACAAGCAACGGATTATTTTGATGGTTGTTATGTTTCTCAGTGATTAATATAAATCCAACTTTTTCTTTATTGATTTTGCATTCCGTTAAGCAAATATCTCACAGAGCTCGAGTGGATAGTTTTATATAAGCATGGATGCATATGATACAGCTCGTATTAAATCCTTCAAAAAATCAATGTTCCGCCAAAGCGTGGATCAATCAACCAGTCTAAATGTTCAAATTTAAAGAAATTGCTGTCTTGATTTGTTAGGACAAACTAAAACTAAACGTTTATAATGTATTAGAGTGAAATGAAAAACGTGACAAAATCAAGAACACGACATTCGAAATATTAACACATTGTACTAAAAAAAATCAATATCACCAATGTCAACCGACATTTAAATGAAAAACTGACTAAATTGGGTACGAAATAAATATCATAGAGGAAATTACCTATATTCAATCGATCTATCGCGTCCTTTTAAAATATATAATTTCTTCATGGAACAATCATATAGCTTCTGTTCTTTACAATTGCGTATCATATAATGTATACAACAGAATATATGCATTTATGTCGTCTACTGTGAGTGTGCGTATACACACACTATAAAAGAATCACTTCGATAAAGGGTGGTCAGCTTCTTAACCTAGTCGTGGTACCGGAAGCAGGCACTGAGCTTGAGATGGTGCTGCCCTTATCATACATCCGTTTTATTTCTTCCCGGTACACGGTCAAAGATTTGTCTGGTATGGCTGGAGTTAATTCCACCACGTCACCCATTTTCAGCTTGCACATAGGATTACTGACAGGAGCATAGTTTAGCCGTGGCCTGAGCTCCTCCTTCACAGGGAACCCATATGAGGTTCGTCTAGAACTGCCTCGACCAGCTGTCTCCAGCACATCCATCACAGAAGAGTTCGATGAGAACTCCTGCACTGACATCTGCAAATTCCATATACCAGGTCGTATTGTAAGAATTCAACGAAGAGAAGGATAATCTCCATGACCACAAAATTCATGGAATTATTGTTAACCTTCAAGTAATCAGAGAATTTTTTGAGAACAAAGAATACACCTTATCATTCTCAATCAGGATGACAAAGACAGGTCCATCAAGGCCACAGTGTGGTTTGCAAGAAAATGTGCAATCTTCAGAATGAGTGGGAAACCTGCAAGGTGGCGTTGTGGAGCCAATACCACCGCTAGATGAACCATCTTTGTTCATTGCCTCACACTGCCAGGTAATGACCCAACGTGCCCATTCAACCATCTGAAGTACGAAGGAAGAGTACTGAGAATCACCTTCTTTGTATCTCCAATGTGCGGCAAATCCACACTCAGCTTGCAAGTGCATCTCTTTTGTTCGAATCTGAACTTCAAGGGGAACCGTACCCTCACCTATAACTACTGTATGTAGAGATTGGTACCTATGAAATCATAATGTACATTAAGCATAGAAAAAATCATGATGCAGCAGACATTAAAACAATGACAACCTCACAGACAATATAGCATACCCATTAAACTTGGGACAAATTATGTAGTCCTTGAACCTTCCTGGAACTTCATGCCACAGCTGCTGGACAACTTTCAGAGCTTTATAGCAATCTTCTTCTGTTTCGACAATCAATCTTAATCCATGAATATCATGAATAGCATCCATATTCAGGTTTTTCCTACAAAAGGTGAACGATAACACAATACATGAGAACTGATCACCCCACATATTGAGTATATAACAGAACCCCCAAGCCTTCAGAATGAATCAGAACACAAATTAGTACTGTTAGGTCCATGTTTTGTATCAAGTGCATTAAAATGAGCTTCACTTTTATGATGACGAATGCCACTACTAAATCATTAATATTAAATAATCCACAATGAATCAAAATAACCTTAAGCTAATCACAAACAACATAAAAGCAAAACTAAATAAATCTCAAACCCACGCATAAGGAAACGAGATAAAATCAACTCAAGTTTAAGCTAATTATAGAAAACATAAAAATAATAAGAAAATCTATCTCAGAACTACGCATGCAAGTAAGATAAAATCAACAAGCTTTAAGCTAATTACGGAAAAAATAAAAACAAAACAGAAATCTATCTCAATCTGCATGCAAGGCAAGATAGTATCAACAAAATTTAGGCTAATTACAGAAAACATAAGAACAAAAATGAAAATCAATCTCAAAGGCATGAACGAAAAAGTGAGAGAAATCAAACATACTTCAACATTTTCGAATATATGCTGTACAAGCTTTTATGGCGACCTGATAGACAGTGGAAAGAAGTTCCATCAGCCTTCAAAGCTTGCTCCAGCTTCTCCACAGCGGAACTAATCATGGCTTCATCGTAACATTTCACAAGCTTAGATGATAACTCTTTATGCTCATTAGGATTGAGATATTGGAAACAGAGATTTTCCAGCTGATCTTTCCAAGTGGAGATCCCTAATCTGTAGGCAAGTGGAGCAAATATTTCTAAAGTTTCCTTTGCGAACCTTTGTTGTTTGATCAAAGGCAATGCATTCAATGTCATCATGTTATGCAATCTATCAGCCAATTTAACCAAAACAGCTCTAGCATCTGTCATCGCAAGAAACATAGTGTGTAGTCGATCTGCCTCAACGGTTTTACTGGCAGTGTTGTTTTCACGAGCAAGCTTGCTCAATTGGCTAAGCTTAGACACCTGAAAACGCCAACAATATTAATACCACAATTATACAAAATCATTACCAGGAAAAAGATAAGAAGAGAATTCCTACTCAATTTAATTAAACAAGTTCTTAGCTCAGTCAAAAGATTCTCATCGACATTAAAAGCCTTTCACCTAATTACAATACCTTTCAAAAGATCCAAGACCCAAGTATGGCATCGAGTCCAAGAAATCTACATCAAGACTGCTATATAACTATAGATATCATCAGGATCCACAGTCTAAACACTTGGCCATATAAATAGCCAGTAGGAAATTAACACAACAATTACGATTATGAAAAGGGGGAGAGAAGCTAAATCTTCAATTTAACACACCAAAAACCAGAAACTAAGTTACCAACACAATCAAATCAACGATAAAACTAGTCATCACATCCTATCCCTATATAGAAAGGTATACAAACAGAACCAGATATGTACCGTATGTTGAAATTCAATTAATGGGTATAAAATTTAAACATATTTTGTCTCACCCCCTCAACTAATTCAGCAACTTCAGCTCCCAAAGACCGGAAAATATGGTCATACGTAAGAAAAGAATCGTCAACAGAGTCATGCAAAAGCCCTGCGGCAACAACTGTAGAATTAGCCCCAATCTTTGCCAGTAGAACCGCTGTCTCCACGCAATGCTGCAAATATGGATGCCCACTAGCCCGAATCTAAACAAATCCACAGAATCCCAATAATGATTTCCTTAATTTCCGAATTCATTAGCACCAAACTATGAAAATTCAGAACAAAAAAGACAAGTCAAATACCTGCCCTCTGTGAGCCTTCTCTGCTTCATAAAAAGCCTTGACGACAAAATCATCCCTGAATATTAAATGTGTCGACTGCGCCTCCGAAAGCAAATCTTTTGCATAAGGAGGCAATTGAAAGTCGACGAAAGTGTCTTCCATGTTGAACGTGAGCTCATCCGAGGACAAATCATTTGATGACGAGAAATCTAGGTCCTTAACACCCAAACTCAAGGCCACCGAATCATAATCCACGTATGAACCCAACGCATGGCTCACGAAGCCATTGACCAAGGCCCCACTTCCGGACACAACGGAACTCAATTCTGACCCAACTGAATTAAAACCTGCATTAATTCTCATAGGCGAGCTTCGAGAACCAGGGCCAATCGAATTATTCGGACCTTGCAACACGGACACGGGGCTCTGATGAGCCTGATCTCGTTTCAAATACGAGCTCAAGGAAGACTGCCGAAAAGAAGAAGCTAACTCCTCGGTTCTCTCCTGCCATCTGGAAGCCAACTCCTCCCCTCCAGCTGAATAACTCGCCGATTTAATCTGCGCCGAGGAAAACATTAGCGAAAGTCCCCCAACTAAATGTTTTTGCGACGGCGATGGCGACGCGGAAGCCGAAGAATTTGAGCGGCCGTTCATGTCTACATCGAACGAAGCGTGGGGGCTAATCTGGTGCGGCGCGGAGCACACGCCGCTCGGTGGACTCGCGTAAAGAACTATAGTCGGAACGCCCATATTCAACCCCCAATCAACCAAATTTCGCCCCCTAAAATCCGTAATTTCAGAAATCAAACACACTCAATCCCAAATTCCAGGTTTTTTATAAATCGCAATATCAGGCACACCGACAGAATCCAGAACAACGAATATACACAGCAATATCAATATGTACAGATCTGAGCGTAAAATTTCAATTTTTATTCGAAATCGAAAGGGAAAATAAAAGAATTCGAGAATTAAATTCACGAGAGAGAGAGAGAGAAAAAATCTTCTCTACTGAATGGAGATTCTTTTCCTAGCCTCTGAGAAATTGTTTCCTTTAACAGCGAGAGGAGGACTGTGAAATGACGGTCATACCCTCGATGACGCATTTGTTTTTTTGTTAATGTAAGATGAACATAACGACTCGCACTTTCCACGAATCCTGCCCATAAAAATATCGCAATTTTTTTTTTAAATAATCATTTTGATGATTTTTATTCTCATTCTTCCATTCTGCAGCATGTAAAAAACTTACGTAAGATAATCTCACGACTCATATTTTGTGATACGGATATTTTATTTGTGTCATTCATGAAAAAGTATTACTTTTTACGCTAAGAGTATCTCTTATTTGGGTTATCCATGAAAAAATATTATTTTTTATGTTAAAAGTATTACTTTTTATTGTAAATATCGGTATAGTTGACCCGTCTTACAGATAAAGATTCGTAAGACCGTCTCATAAGAGACTTACTCCCGCAGTAACTATTCTTATTCTTTTAAAAAATTCATATGAAATTTTATCACATAAATGGAGTTTAAACGAATCGATTCGATTTGCAAATTTTTTGAATTGGCTCGAAAAATATTGTATTAGTATTCGAGCTTATCGAATTCGAATCGAACTTGAATATGTTCGAACTTTTTTTCGACTCGAATTCGAACTCAATTTATTTTGTTTAATAATTCGCGAGCCGCTTGTTATATATTAAATTAATAAATTTCTAGTATTTCCCGTACTTATTTTTGAGCAATAGCTCCAATATTTCACGACCATGTTCGAATATTTCGAGCGAAATTGATCTCGAGCTTTAATTCGAACCGGATTCGAACCAAAAGTTTTAAAATTTTCGAATTTCGAATCCAGATCGAGTTCAAAACTAATGCGATCTGAATTCGAGCATTCAAATTTTCGTCATATTTTGTTCGATTTAATTTGTTTACACCCTAAGCACACATAACGTCTCCATGCATTATGGGTTAGCAAAATTTTGGTTAAATAAAATTAATCGATCAAACTAAATTAGTTTGAAAATTGGATTTGGTTAATTCGATAATTATCTTTAATTTCTCAGAAATATCAGTTTAATTGATCTGATATTACATTAAAAAAATCAGGATATAAATAACAAATCGGTGAATAAATTAATGGTGGATCAATTAAATTATAGAGATTAAGATAAGAATGAAACGTGTTAATGTTGTGACGTGAGGATTAATTTATTCTTTTAACCTTGCTTTAGTTGGAGTCCAAAGGTCACTAAGAATTTGCTTGTCCAAAGGTCACTAAGAATTTGCTTGAATTTTATTTTAACTAGAATTTAACTTAAAAAAACATATAATTTACCACTGCCTGAAATTATTTATATAAGATTAAATAGTAGGTATATTGTGAGACGGTCTCACGAATCTTTATATGTGAAACGGGTCAACCCTATCGATATTCACAATAAAAAATAATACTCTTAACATAAAAAGTAATATTTTTTCATGGATGACCCAAATAAGAGATCTGTCTCACAAAACACGACCTATGAGACCGTCTCACACAAGTTTTTGTCAAGATTAAATTTATAAAATCTAAGTAATTTCTTTAATAACGAAATAATTAAGAATATTGGATAAAATGTGAAAAGGATATAATTTATTCTTTAATTATATTTTTCTCTTTTGATAATATTGTGTTTATTAAATTATATAGTTTTGTCTTTCTATACTACCGATATCTTTGATAAACTCTAGATATGATATATTTACTTAAAAGAATTTATTTCATAATTAAATTATTGTTTCCGTATCTTGTAGTATTCTATTCAAGGAATAAACTTTAAGGCAAGAGAAATTTATAAATAATTAAATATAGATATTGGGATCTATGAGATGATGCACATATTTTAAGACATTGGAGGAGATCAGTGCATGATTAATTATATCTTATTTTATTCATCAAATATTAATTGTATGATAAATTAAATTATTTTGTTGCATGTTGTATTAAAGTGTTGTAACATTGCATACAACACCTACATCTAATTCACACAATCTTCATCTATTTAGTACTTTATAGTCAAAAAAACTCTTTTAATTGGTATTAGAGTGACACTTGACGTTTACTAACTGAGATTCTATTTATTTTTGTTTGAACAGGAAAAAGTACCATGGACATGTCAACTTTCAACATAGCACTTCGACCACTAGTTTTGGATGAATCCAAATATGCTATTTGAAAAGTCAAGATGAGGGTCTACATAAAATCTATTGAAGAAAGAGTATAGCAACGTGTTATAGATGGTTGGACTCCACCAGAAGATGGTGACAATTTGATTAAATCAGTAAGTGCTTGGACAATTGATGAAATCCAGATTTTGAACTTCAACTCAAAGACACTCAATGTCATTTTCAAGTCAGTTGACATAAATATGTTCACTCTAATCACTAATTGTGTCTTTGCCAAGTATGCATGAGAAATCCTTCAAAGATACTGTGAAGGATTTGAAAGCGTGCGAAGAACAAAGCTAAGGATGATAACCACAAATTTTGAAATTTTGAGAATGGAAGTAACATAGTCTATTACTGCTCATGATCACCGAATGCATGATATTGCAAATGAAGCCTTCAGTTTTGGTGATCCGATTTTTAATGAAAAACTAGTCAGTAAGGTGTTAAGATCACTTCCATAACTATTTAACATTAAGATACGTGCAATCGACGAATCTTAAGACACCACCAAGCTTGGTTTGGATGATTTGATAGGTTATCTCAAAACCTTTGAGATTAATCTGGATTTACAGAAGAAAAACAAAATAAATATTATTGCATTCCAAGTCTCAAATGATTCTTACAATGATCTATTTCAACTGTCTCAAGAAGTCGCCCAATCTAATCTGTATGATGAATCCATCTCACTGACCATTAAGAAGTTTGGAGACTATCTAAAGAAGATGAGAGACAAGAAGAAATCGGGCCAGCAACTTAAACTTCTTAGCATTATAGCTCCCGAGAAAACTCAAAGGATTGCACCTGCTCAATGAAAATTTCGACCAAGGAATGATGGAAATATTCAATCGGATATTAAAAGATTAGAATTTGTTCAATGCAAAGAGTGTTTAGGCTTCATACATTATGCTAATGAACATGCCAATAAACTTAGCAAAAACAAAGGATTAAATGTCTCCCTAAGTGATGAAGATTCTGACGAAGAACAGGGATCCAGTGAAGGGGAGAATCACATTTCTTTGTTTGAACTATTACATGAGAAACATTCAATGCAAATTAATTCACTAGGTGGTGGTTCTGGTGTTGTAAAACCTGGTAGGAACACCTCTCCAAATTCATCAAGTTCTATCTGCCTCAATGTGATGATGACCTCTACTTATTCAAGTGATTTTGAAAACTCATGATGTAGATGAAGAAAAAATCAATTTGGAAAGCGTGTAGAAACAATGTGAGGAAATATATGCTGATAAGATCAAAAAGAACAAATTGAACTCGACTCTCTCGCAAGATAATATAAAGTTGAAAGGTTGTGTGTCCAGACTTGAAGTGATGCTAAGTAAGAAGGACATGGAGTTGTGCAAGACCAAGGCTGAACTTGATCAGGCTTTTGCAGCATGCAGATGGTGGATTAAAATCAATGAAGCTGCATTTTTCCTCTTTGATCTATGGGATTCTAAAATCACAGGGCTTTGTTTGTGACCTGAGTAAAGAACTTTCGGATATCAGTGACTTTCCGAAGATTGCACATGCATACTTTAAGGAGAATCGAAAACTTGATCTGCCTTAGTTTTAGCATGGTGTTGCCTCGGTGGTTGGCAACATGACATCTTCATCTCGTACGAAACTCTATGAGTATTTCATGCTATCTATCTCTCTTTTCCAAGCCCTGATCGACTTTGGACTTCAGCAAATTCAGAATGTCAAAGAGTTCATTGCTCATTGTGAAGCTCAGGTGGCGGACTATCGATTGCTTCTTGATGTGGTCGTACATTATGAATAAAAAAAGGAGATGATGTTGAAGTTGATGCAAAAATGTCGGAGTCTGCTGGTTCTGGCCATGATGAAGCTGGAGATACTGATGAGCTAACTCATAGAGTTGTTCCTTAGTTTGTTGGAATTGCTTGCTTAGTTTGTTTAGTTGGTTTTTATTATCTCTTTTGTTATCTCTGATTAATTCGCCTATGTTGTTAGTATGTTGCTAAATATCATTTAATTCATTGCTAGTGTTCTGGTTTCTCGTGTTCCAACACCTCTATCAACAATCCTCTAACAACATCTGATTTAACAATGTTGAATTCAGGGGATACTAACTTAGGGGGAGTTGCGTGCTAACTCAAGAGAGTTCTGCTTATTAATATTTTTGTGTGTTTTTTTTCCAGAAAGACAACNTGTGTATTAAATTATAGAATTTTGTTTTTTTAGATTATTAAGATTTTTGATAAACTCTAGATATGATATATTTATTTTTAAAAAATATATTTCCTAATGAAACTAATGAAACTATTGTTTTCATATCTTGTAGGATTCTATTCAAGAAATAAAATGTAAGGCAAAGAAAGCTTATAAATAATCAAATATAGATATTGTGATAATATGAAGCAAAGATTTTAAGATGGCGTAGGAGATCAAGTACGTACATCGATAATTTAATAAAGAGCTCAGAGCTAAGGCGTATTGAAGTGTTATCGTTGAATGTTGATAAATTATATTATTTTGTTACATATTATGTTAAAGTGTTACAATATTGCATACAATACATATATCTAATTCAAATAATATCTATTTATTTGATATTTTTATGTCAAACAATTCTTTCAAAATGTAATTCAATAAACTATTATTTTTATTTATTTGTTATATAAGTGGGCGGTTTACCAACGTGTGTTTTTTTAGTTTTGAGTGAAAAGTTGGACATAACTTTAATCACCATTACTTTTAAAGCTACTTTAAAAAATAATTAAACCATGATGGTCCTAAAACATTTGTGAAAGTTGAGTTATTTTTTTATATGGGAGCTTGATGCTAAATTTTGTTAGGTAGTGCTCTGATTAATGGATTTGTTTTGGAAAGTAACAATTGACTTGGGTACNTTCATGGATGACCCAAATAAGAAATCTGTCTCACAAAATACGACCCCTAAGACCGTCTCACATAAGTTTTTGCCTAAACTTTATATTCATGAGACAGTTTCGCGAGTTAATTTTATAAGATAAATACTGAAATCATCTCACACAAGTTTTTGCCTAGACTTTATATTCATGAGATAGTTTTGCGAGTTAATTTTATAAGATAAATACTTAAATCATAATTTTTTTAATTATAAATGTATTGTTTTTTGGGGAAGTTGATGAAAAATCCCTAATCAAAACATTTCTTTGGGTTCACTCCTTACCCACAAAATTGTGGTACTATGTCATACAAATTGTGGTACACTTCATGTGGAAATGTGGTACACTTCATGTGAAAATGTGGTACTAAAAAAGTACTCATTGACTGAATACAAAAAAAAAACGACAGATAGGGACTGAAGGCCAATTTCCCGTTGTTTTTTACTATAACTATAGATAGAATCGAATAGTTAATGATAATTTGAAAGTTGGGTTGTTGACCAACTTATTGACATTTTTCTCCTCTATAGAGAGTACAACTCATAAATATTGACAAATTCACCGAATGCGATTCCACCGATTAATTAATGGCCACGAAAAGTATTAAAACAAAATATGTAAATTTATTAATTTAAAGACAAAAAGGGGGTCAGACAAAGGAAGTAAAACCCTGAAATGTGGGAAACGTAATTAAACGGGAAATTGGTCTTCAGTTCCCAGTCGTCGTTTTTTTTTGTGTTCAGTCCCTGGATACTTTTTTAGTACCACATTTCTACATGAAGTGTACCACATTTCCACATGAAGTGTACCACAATTTGTCTGACATAGTACCACAATTTTGTGGGTAGGGAGTGAACCCAAAGAAATGTTTTGATTGGGGATTTTTCACCAACTTCCCTATTATTAAACTTATTTCTTGGTTATATGCTCGGATCCATGGATTGAAAATCTAAATAGATATCTTATTTATTTTTATATTGTTTTTGTATTGAATAACTTTTAAATTCTTTGACTTTGTTGTGAAAAAGTAAAAATTTACGGTAAAAAGTAAAAATCTCAAACTCTTAAAATTATCACACTACACACTTTATAATATTTTTCTCTCAACTCAATTGTGATTTTTTTCACAAATGAGAGATCTATTTATAGAAAAATTTTACAAATAATCCAAAAATAAAATACATCATTACTTACATCATCACACACTAATTTTCAATATTCAACACCTAATTTTACCTAATTTTCAACATTCAACATTCACATTTTCAACACAAATATTTAACACATTTTTAAATAATTTTTCAACACTCCCCCTTGTGATGATGATCATAATGATTGTATACATTACGTGTTTTTATACTGCCTCGTTAAAAACCTTACTAGGAAAAACCCATTGGGATAAAAACCATAGTAAGGGAAAAAGAGTGCAGTCACGTAAACTCCCCCTCATGTTGACACGAACAATTCTTCACAAATTTCGTAGATTGCGCATCCCAATATTATATATGTGCTTTCTGAATATTGTCGTAGGAAGTGCCTTTGTGAAGAGATCTGATGAGTTTTCACTTGATTGAATGTGACGAACATCAATACATTTATTCTTCTCAAGCTCCTTGGTGAATGCGAAGAACTTAGGAGGAATATGTTTAGTTCTGTCGCTTTTTATGTATCCTTCTTTCATTTGAGCAACACATGCAGCATTATCTTCATATAGTATCACAGGCTTCTCGTCGAATGATAATCCGCATGAGATTTGGATATGTTGAGTCATTGATTTTAACCACACACATTCACGGCTTGCTTCATGTAGTGCAATAATCTCGGCATGATTTGATGAAGTTGTTACAAGTGTTTGTTTCTGTGAACGCCAAGAAATTGCAGTGCCTCCACGAGTAAATACATATCCAGTTTGAGAACGTGCTTTGTGTGGATCAGATAAGTATCCAGCATCGGCATAACCAATTATACTTGGATTAGCATCTTTTGAATACAAAAGTCCCAAGTCTGTCGTTCCTCGTAGATAACGGAATATATGTTTAATTCCGTTCCAATGTCTCTTTGTTGGATATGTGCTAAATCTTGCCAATAAATTTACGGCAAAAGATATATCAGGCCTTGTACAATTTGTAAGATACATAAGGGCACCGATAGCACTTAGATATGGTACTTCTGGACCAAGAATATCTTCATCATCTTCACATGGACGGAATGGATCCTTTTCTATGTTTAATGATCTAACAACCATTGGAGTACTTAAAGGATTTGATTTGTCCATATTAAAACGTTTAAGGATCTTTTCTGTATAATTTGTCTGGTGAACAAATATTCCACATTCTTTTTGTTCAATTTGTAAACCCAGACAATACTTGGTTTTTCCAAGATCCTTCATTTCAAATTCTTCTTTCAAGTATGACACAACTTCTTGAATTTCCTTATTTGTTCCAATGATGTTTAAATCATCAACATATACAGCAATAATTACGCATCCGGATGTTGTTTTCTTAATGAAAACACAAGGGCATATTGAATTATTTACATATCCCTTTTTCATCAAGTGATCACTTAGCCTATTATACCACATTCTGCCGGATTGCTTCAACCCATATAATGATCTTAGTAATTTCACAGAATAACATTCTCTGGGTTTTGAACTTTGTGCTTCAGGCATCTTAAATCCTTCAGGGATTTTCATATATATATTACTATCAAGTGATCCATATAAGTAGGCTGTAACAACATCCATAAGACGCATTTCTAAATTTTCAGATACTGCCAAGCTAATCAAATACCGAAACGTAATTGCATCCATCACAGGAGAATACGTTTCTTCATAATCAATTCCAGGCCTTTGAGAAAAACCTTGTGCAACAAGTCGAGCTTTATATCTTACTATTTCATTTTTCTCATTTCGCTTTCGAATAAAAACCCATTTGTATCCAACAGGTTTTACACCTTCAGGTGTAAGGACTATAGGTCCAAAAACATTACGTTTATTTAGCGAATCCAATTCAACCTGGATGGCATCTTTCCATTTTATCCAATCCTGCCGATTTTTACATTCACCAAAAGATTTTGGTTCATGATCTTCATTATCATTTATGATGTCGATTGCCACATTATAAGAAAATATATCATCAATTTCTTCTATATCTTTTCGGTTCCATATTTTTCCAGTATTAATATAATTGATAGAGATTTCATGATTCTCGTCAGTTTGTGGTTCTGACAAAACATTTTCATCATCATGTGTTTCTTCAGGAACATCATTCTCTATTTTGTGATCATTATGTGTTTCTTCAGGAACATCATTCTCTATTTTGTGATCATTGTGTTTCTCTATGAATTTTCTTTTTCGAGGATTTTTATCCTTGGAACCAACTGGCCTTCCACGCTTCAGGCGTTTAATGACATCATGACTATCTTCAATTTGTTTCTTCGGAATTTCAATTCGAGCAGGGGCATTTGCAGCATGTATATATGATTTAGTTACCCCTTTTGTGTCTGCAAATGCATCTGGTATTTGATTTGCTATTCTTTGCAAGTGCACAATTTGCTGTACATCTTTTTCACATTGTTTTGTTCTTGGATCCAGATGTAACAATGATGATACATACCATGTAATTTCTTTTTCGGTATGTTTCTGTTCTCCCCCTAACATTGGGAAGATTTCCTCATTAAAATGACAATCAGCAAAACGTGCTGTGAACACGTCGCCTGTCTGTGGTTCAAGATATCGAATGATCGATGGACTATCATAACCAATATAAATTCCAATCTTTCTTTGAGGTCCCATTTTCTTTCGTTGAGGTGGTGCAATAGGCACATACACCATACATCCAAAAATTCTCAGATGAGAAATGTCTGGTTCTTTACCAAATGCAAGCTGCAATGGGGAGTATTTATGATATGCACTTGGTCTGATGCGAATTAATGAAGCAGCATGTAAAATTGCATGTCCCCATATAGAAATAGGGAGCTTTGTTTTCATAATCATTGGTCTAGCAATCATTTGCAGACGTTTAATCAATGATTCAGCCAATCCATTTTGAGTATGTACATGAGCAACAGGATGCTCAACAATGATTCCCATAGACATACAATAATCATTGAAAGTCTGGGAAGTAAATTCACCAGCATTATCAAGTCTAATTTTCTTGATTGTATAATCGGGAAATTGATTCCTCAATTTTATTATTTGAGCAAGTAATCTTGCAAATGCAACATTTCGAGTTGACAATAAACATACATGTGACCATCTGCTGGAGGCATCAATCAATACCATAAAGTATCTGAATGGTCCACATGGTGGATGGATTGGTCCACAAATATCACCCTGAATACGTTCAAGAAACATTGGTGATTCAGTTTGGATTTTGGCTGGTGATGGTCTTATAATAAGTTTTCCAAGAGAACATGCTTTACATTGAAACTTATTATTCTGAAAGATCTTCTGGTCTTTCAATGGATGACCATGTGTATTTTCTATAATTCTTCGCATCATTGTTGAACCAGGATGTCCTAATCGATCATGCCAATTGGTTAATATTGAAGAATTATCAATTACCATGTTTGATTCAATGGGACGTATATGTGTATAATGCAATCCAGTAGGGAGCATTGGTAGTTTTTCAATCACATATTTCTTTCCTGATTTATATGTGGTAAGACACATATATTTCTCATTCCCTTCATTCATTGTTTGAGTATCATACCCATGGGAATATATATCATTAAAACTCAACAAATTTCTTTTCGATTGTGGTGAATATAAAGCATCATTGATCAAAAATTTTGTACCATTAGGTAACAAAAATTGTGCTTTACCACATCCTTTAATCAAGTCTACAGGACCTGATATTGTATTCACCGTTGTTTTTGTTGGTTTTAGTTCCAAGAAATATCTTTTATCTCGGAGGATAGTGTGCGTTGTACCACTATCAGGTATGCAAACTTCAGCTTGGTTCGTAGCATTTTCCATATTTGAACTTCAAAAAAATATGCAATGAAATAAAATTATTGACAATAAAATACAATACAATATAACACACTATAAAACATTATCATACGAATACATAAAAAATAAAATATTTTACATATTTATTCCACCATCAAATTGATCATTATCTGAGAAATCAATCAGAAAATCTCCAGCATCAAAATGAGTTGAACCACTCAAAGGTTCACTGTGTTCAGTAAAGTTGGTCTCCTTTTCTTTCCCCTTTATTGATTCTTTATAAAGTTTACAAAGGTGCTCAGGGGCTCGACAAATACGGGACCAATGTCCTGGAGTACCACATCTGAAACAAGAACTTTCAAATCTTTTTGAGTGATTCTCATTAACACTCATATTCTCTTGATGCCTTTTCGGTGGGTGGTTTGGGACGTTCTTTTGAGATGAGTTATAGAAATAACTATCTCGATTATTTTCAAAACCACGGCCGCGTCCACGACCACGACCACTTCCACGTCCACGTCCACGTCCACGACCACGACCACGACCTCGATTTTGTCCTCGACCAAAATCTTGTCTGTAACTTTGATTTTGGTTTCCAGGTTTAAATTCATTTTTGCTTACAGCATTTACTTCTGGAAATGCTGTTGATCCAGTGGGTCGGGACTGATGATTTCTCATTAATAGCTCGTTGTTCTTTTCCGCCACAAGAAGACAGGCGATGAGTTCAGAATATCTCGCAAATCCACGCACTCTATATTGTTGCTGTAGTGTTATATTTGATGCGTGAAACGTGGAAAATGTTTTTTCAAGCATTTCCGATTCTGTAACCTCATGTCCACAAAATTTTAACTGCGAGATTATTCTATACATCGCTGAATTGTAATCACTGACTTTTTTAAAGTCTTGGAATCTTAACATATTCCATTCATCACGGGCGGTCGGAAGTATAACTTCCCTTATATGTTCAAATCTCTCTTTTAATCCTTTCCACAGAGCCATGGGATCTTTTTCGATGAGATATTCACATTTTAAACCTTCATCAAGGTGTCGTCGTAAAAATATTATAGCTTTTGCTTTTTCTTGTGATGAAGATATACCATTTTCTTTAATGGTCTCGCTTAGACCCAATGACTCAAGATGCATTTCTACATCAAGAGTCCATGGCATATAGTTTTTCCCAGTAATATCAAGAGCGATGAATTCGAGCTTTGCCAAGTTTGCCATGGTGGTACTAAAAATTACGATGCATTTTATTAGTTAATGAATATTGCAATACAAAGTAATGGATAAACAACAAGTACAAGTATTCGTAAAAATAAAGAAAACACACGAGGAGGATATTCTCCGATAAATACAAGACTGGTGAGTATGATAACCAAAATAATTAAAAATAACCTCGTGAAAGCCATCTTCTTTTTTTCTTCGAAAATTTGATGAAGAATAATTTTTAGAGAAGAAGAGAAAGTTGGAGTGATTGAATGTATTTGTGAGATTGTATTTATAGAGCAAAAACTAGCCGTTTTGTTACCGTTTATTACCGTTGGTGTATAAGAAAATAAATGTATGTATTTGTATAATTTTATGGTAATAATATGGTGTATATAATATTAGTCATATTTAAATAATTATGTATATCATATCACATTATTATAATTAGGTGTCATAAGTTATTTTGTTTAAAAAACCTTATAGGCTTTTATACTTGTCGTATCCCTTACCGGGAGTGTGGGATGTCGTCTTAACATCCTCCCAGGATTTATAACAAGTTTTTGAAAAAATTATTTTTATTATTTCTAACAATAACATTATATTATATATTACATATATAAACAATAAATAAATAACAGTAAAATAAATATTATTACTTTTGTTACCTTTTTCTTCTGTTCGGAGCTTGGAAAAATATGGAGGACTTTTAGAGCTTCGTGCTGATAACGTGTTGTGAAAAAGTAAAAATTTACGGTAAAAAGTAAAAATCTCAAACTCTTAAAATTATCACACTACACACTTTATAATATTTTTCTCTCAACTCAATTGTGATTTTCTTCACAAATGAGAGATCTATTTATAGAAAATTTTTACAAATAATCCAAAAATAAAATACATCATTACCTACATCATCACACACTAATTTTCAATATTCAACACCTAATTTTACCTAATTTTCAACATTCAACATTCACATTTTCAACACAAATATTTTTCACATTTTTAAATAATTTTTCAACAGACTTGTCATATTTCAAATTACAACTTGTTTAAATATACTTCATATCAAACTAACAATTTGAATAGTGATTGTGATGGGTTATAAAATAATCCGAATATGAATGTCATTTGAAATATATTTCTCAAAATACTGTATGAAGGACGAATAAGTTGATTAGCTTTTGCTCGGAATGTTGAATTATACGATGGTTTATTTGTTTATTTATTTTACGTTGATGAAATTTGCATATATTACCTTTCAACGTGCATTAGATAAACTATCAAACTGACGGAATAGCCTGGAAACCATGTAAATTCAACTCACGTGAGTTAGGTTTCTCAAAGTGAGTCCATTATATACCGTGCAATTTTTTTTATTGAATGTGTTTTTTTTCTTGTCTGTATGTGTGTTACGGTTGAGCGTTTTTTATTTTTAATTGATTTGGGTTTTGGTCTCCAGAATTCTATAATCTTTTAATTTGCTTATTTGGATCGTGGACTGGTTTTTACTCAATTCGATAAGATTTGTTCCTTGTTTATGTTAGTATTTAAATTATAATTCGTATTTGTTTTGTTATATATATATTTTGTTACAAAAATCAGTTATTGCTTCTTTATTTTGGTGATTCTTATTATGTTTGTACCACACGTACATTTATCTATGATTTGTGATATTAGGCCTAAATAGTTAATTAATTGAATTCTTTTTTAGCTCATATATTTAATTTTTATAATTTAATAAATTAATGTAGCATAATGGATATTTATGATAATTATGTAAATTTAATCATCAGCTCGTATTTAATATATTTACATTTAATTAAAAAAATTATATAAGGCATTGCCCTAAAAAATAGGGTAGGACATCCAATTTTCTGGAAAAGGCCCTGAAATCAGGTTAGATAAATAAATCATATTGAGCAAACCCTCTGCAACAAGATTACCCGATAAAATGTTGGTGGCACAATCAAACTTATAAATCAAGTCAAAACTAGGTTATAAATTATATAGATAGTTGTTCTGGAATCATTTGCAAGGGGTTCAAGCATAGATTAGAGCTTGATCACTTTTGCTAAAAGCTAATGCCTACTTCAAATTCTTGGCCAACCATTATAATTAAGAACACTAATAAAGCAAGTGTAATATTTTCAAGAAGCTCATAAAATTATTTATTTAGCCGTTAGAGTATAATTGTCAAAACACTAAAACTAGTCGTGTGGCTAGTACTTTCCTATAGGGGTGGGCGAAAGTAAAGTGTATTAAAAAGGACGAAAAAAATAATTTTTTTTAAAAGATAGATTGTTTGGATCGGTTTCGAGGCAAATAGTTGTTAAGTTATAGCTCGATTCTTGAAATAATGAACACCGATGAATTAAATCGAGTTTGGTGTTCAAACCAAGCGGGATACACTCGAAATAATCCTTCGTAGAAATCGATTAAATATTTTGTAAAGCATTTAAAATATACGTAAGTTGATTCAGTAAATAAATATTTTAGTTGAAGCATTTTAGCAAACACTTTGTATGCAATATTTTGGTATTTGAAGAACACATAAAATGTTTCAACAATGTATCTTTAAAACTATGAAAATGATGAGTAAATGCAATAAAAAAATAGACACGAATTTGTTTATCGATGTTCGGAAACTTCAAATGCTCTTACGTCACCCCTTCTTCCCCTTGGGAATGATTCACTAGAAGACTTTGATTTATACAATTCTTTGTACAAACCCACTCAGCTTAGGACTTACACTACTGCCTAAACTGAACTCCTAGCTCTCAAGATTGTAGGCAGCACCTCGCAATCAGCATATTGTTTAATGTCTCATATGCAAAGACTACACACACAAGTTTATTGTATTTGTGCAAGACTCACTCAACTAATCTTTGAAGTTCAACTCTCTCGTATATGTGTGAGTGATTGTGTGTGAGGAATTTGTCGGTTACAGTGTACATCTCAAATGTATCCTCACACAAGGGCTTGTGCTCTCAACTAGCTGATTTCTTCATGGTAACTGCCCATGCTTTGAATCCTCTTCAAAAGCTCTTGTTTGATCTTCAAGATGTTGTATTTATAAGCTCCAACAATGATATATACGTTAGACACAATAATATGATTGTTTGGAAAGTTTCTGTACTGTTTCTGAAATTGCAACGGTCAAATTCGCCTTGCTGGACATTTTTCCGACTGGTCAACTCTGGTCAACTCAACTGGTCGTTCATTTCAACTGGTCATTCAGTTCAGATGGTCAGCAACTGGTTCAGTTCAGTTCAGTTCAGCTGGTCAGCAACTGGTTCAGTTCAGCTAGTCAGCAGCTGATTCAGTTCAATTCAGTTGGTCAGCAGCTGGTTCAGTTCAGTTTCAGCTGGTGTACTGAAATCAGCCTAGCTGATTTCAGTTTGTGCAAAACCAGTAGTTTCATTGCCATTTATCATCATCTTAAACTTCGATTCAACTTTGACTTCTGAAGATGATTTGTAGATCATTGTCTTATCTTTCCAATGCATACGAATCGCTTCATTTCGATAACCGAGTTGACAGATATGACCAAAATACCGCAGCTGCTCATACCTAAATGATTGCTATTTTCGTGCAATCAGTTCGGTACTTCAGCGATCAGTTAGACCTTGATAACATCCGAATTTGCCAAATTGACGTGAATTACGACTTGTTCCAAATTGGGTTTTCTGATCATTTCAGTTGACGGATTTTCATTTGAATCATCCAGCTGAGAAATATCATCAAAACACCGAAACTCACCAGAAATTCAGTTTGTGCAGAATTCAGTTTCAGCTTGCTTCTTGTTTTAATAACTTCACATTTGAGTAAATATGTTAGAAACATAATAACAAGTTTTGTTAACATCAAAATCAAGATTGTGAACATGAAATATTCCAACATAGATATTTGTTATAATTAAAATTTAAATTTAAAATTTCGTCTTAAATTTGAGTTTTAATTTTAAATAAATGTAAGTCATCGCCACAACGTGAATTAGAATTGACGAACTCTTGATGTAAGGTTTATATAAAAAAATAAGCAAAAATATTTGACACAGATGTTGAAACGATTGATGGACAGCATATAAAAATTATATATTTGAGTAACAGAACACATATTTTTTTTTAGGGTAAAAAGAACATTTCATTATAACATCATAAGATTTTTAAGTACAAAGCCTTTCAAAAACAATAGAATTGTAGCATGAAATTCAAAATCTATGTATACCAAATATTACACGTGCATATTTTTAATCATAAATTCAAACAACTTAATTCATAAATCAATAATTTTGTTAAAACAACGTGCATATTTGTAATCATAAAAAGAATTTATTACCTTTTTTGTCTTCAGAAAACAATATCAGACTCTTATTATTATTATTATTATTATTATTATTATTATTATTATTATTATTATTATTATTATTATTAAAAATCTGTATAATAGAGACACTAATTGTGCAATGGTTTTATTTCATTATTTCAAATTGAAATTTAGTCTCACATTATTTTTTTCAATTATAATATAATCAACACTTAAATATAATAATTTCAAATTACAATACTATGACATTTTATTATTTTTTAACAATTATGTGATAACTCTTATTTAAATACAAATCAAAGGGTTAGAAAAATATACCATTTATGTGTCGGTGTATTAGTAATAATAATTAGACGATCTCACATATCATTATCAGTGAGACGACTTTATTCATATTTACAATAATAAATAATAAATTTGATATAAAAAATTAAATTTTTTCATTAGTAAATTAAATATAATATATATCTCATAAAATTGGCTGATAACATCGTTCATAAAACATGGTTGTGGAGTAATAATAAATATGACCCACCTTTAGTGGAGATTATTGAGAAATTTCTGAATTTCGATGATAAGGATTGGTCAATAATTAAAAACTGAAAAATAAAATAAAATTGTTCGGCTTTGCAGATTTTTGTTTGGTGGGAGAAACGACATAGCACGTGGCCAGCAGTGGGTGGCACTTGACTCCCCAGTGGTCAGCTCATGCTGCCTACCCTTGTTTCTCGTGACGGATTTTTAGTTGTTTTTTAAACAAAAATAAAATAAAATAAAATAAAAATTAGTGAGCCAATATTATTATTATTATTATTATTATTATTCTTTTTATTACCTATCTTAGTTTTATTAATATTCTTGGTAAAATCATCTTAGTTTATTATTATTTTTATTACTACACAATTAAGATCATTAACATTCAAGTAACAGTATTTAAAAACAACTTTTTACTTTAAAAATGTAGTATTTTTTATTAGAAAAGTTTTTTTTAACAAAAATAAATAAATAAAATTCGTTTTTAAAAAACTGGAATTTATGGTTTTTTGCTTTTACTTCTAATTATTTTTAAAATTTTTTTAAAAAATATTTTTAACATTTGTCAAAACGTCAGAATCGTTTCTATTTTTTAAAAATACAAACATTTAAAAAAACTAAACTCATTTAAATAATTTTAAGTTATAACTTTTATATCAAAACTGAATATTATAAAATTCGGAAACCATCANGGTAGGTGTGCAGGATATCAAAACTTATATATATATATATATATATATATATATATATTAAAGTAGGTCTCTTATGAGACGGTCTTACGAATTTTTATCTGTGATACAGGTCAACTCTACCGATATTCACAATAAAAAGTGATACTTTTAGCATAAAAAATAATATTTTTTCATGAATAACCCAAATAAGAGATCCGTCTCACAAAATACGACCAGTGAGACCGTCTCACACAAATTTTTGTCTATATATTATTAAAATCGACATGTTGTAGATGACAATTTCTTGTGCAGTCCCTTGGTAACACTAAAAAACAATAAAGAGTTCGTAGGAGCCGTGTTTGGATTGTGTCAAAATTGGCTGCCTTTTTCAAATTTTCTCGTATATTTAGTTCTCAATACTTTCACACTTTAATCATTCATGATATTCGAAATGTATTCATTATGTATGTCACAAAATTGCTTGGATTCTCCTAAAAGTACTCGTCAATCCTAAATCATAGTTTGATTTGGGGTGTGATGAAATTCTAAGTTTAGTCTCATTCTTATAAAATAAAACTCTGAAATGACATGTGCAAGTGCGAAATAAAAAAACAAAATTATATGATTATAAATGTTGTATAATATCAGTATATGTATAAACCAACACAAAAAAATATGTAAGACGATATCTCTGAAAGGAAAAATTATCTTGGATTTTGCTTTTCTATATATGATATTTATGATAATAATTTTTGAGATATGATATCATTGATTGATTCATGAAAAAAATATTATTTTATATTCTAAAAATATTATTTTACACTTTAAGTATGAATCGAGTTGACCCGTTAAAAAAGAAAAAAAAAGGAAATACAATGATCATTTAACGACTCTCAATTGCTCATGAATAATGTGTTTCAATGCATATAAACACATAAGAATTTCTTGAAGTAATGCATAATCTAATTTGCTCTATGTTTCTAAATTGCTATTCGTGTCCCTATATTTGATTATAAAACAATCCGTGCAAACTTATAATGAGAGCAACCATTAGTTAATTTTAACGAAAATAAATATAAAATTCAAATTCGTATTATATATAAATTGGCGTAGTCCATAAATATTCCAATTTCGTTCGGTTACGTGCACGTGGATTGTACGCATTAATTTGGTAGACATGAAGATTCACGAGTCTTCGATTACGATACAGCGTCATTTTGTCATTCGTGCCCAAATTTGGTGCAAGTGTAATTGACTTTTCTGTAATGTGTGAATTGTGTCCGCTGCCATCCAATTGTTTTTATTTATCTTTTATCATGTGAGTACGTGTATACTAGAATCAAATATTTGTAGTGTGTATATATTGATGTTGAAAAAATTAGAAATGTCCCCATTTGAGAAGATGTGGTAGTCCGTGGAGATCTGGTTGATCGGTTGATATTTAATAGTACAAAGAACCTTCGTGTGCAAATTACTCGCATCACAAAACAAAATCAGAGGCGTCGATGGTTCTTGGTGTACATATTCCGATGTTTAAGTCAGTAGTTGCTTGATAAAAATTCTTAAGGCTCGAGTATTTGACTAAAAAAAATAGTGTACTTTGAAAATGAATTGATTTAATCTATTTATAGATTATTATCAGAGTTTGGCACGACTCAATAGTTCTTTCTATGTGAGTTGTTACATACATCATCAAAAGTTCCAGGAATTTCTGTAATAGACACTGGCGCTTAAGTGAGTAGTTGCTCGATAAAAGTCTCAAAAACCTAAAATATTCAACTAAAAAGATAGTGTACCTTGAAAATGAGGTGATTTGAGTTATTTACAGATTTTCGGAGCTTTTTGCGGGCTTTGAACCCTACTAGCCTAGTTGAATTTATGGGTGGGTAACCTTAACAATTGCATGGATTAAGAGACGTTTTAATTAAGCATTTGTTGACAGAGGTGCGTTTTTTGCTTACATAATTAACTCAAAAAATAACATGCTTATTAAATTTAAAAATTAAAGGAGATCACCACAAAAATATTTTTGATCCGCAAAGAAAACCTAGTAAAAATTAAAAAATATTCAAGGAGTTGACATTTTAAGTGTAAATTTTTTCGTTCTAAGTATATATTGTCCCACATTTGGGTGTTGGAGGCAAGAAAAATTGCGAAGAATATGTACTCAATGTATGAGATATGTGATCGAGAGTGAGGGCACGTAACTCCTGCACCTCGTGAAAGAGCGCTTTAGGCTACATGTCACTTAGTGTGTAACTCTCGTTGTTGTTTTAAGTGTGAAACGGATGTTTGCTGTTCGCGTTGTGATTTTTGTATGGCTGAGTTTGCATTCTTAGTGAAGAGATAACTTTCACACAGACATCACCAAATTGGTGTTGCCAAATATGTTACTTGATTTGAGAAGATTCGGGTAGTTCGTGGAGATCCGGGTAATTAGTTAATACTAAATAGTCCAAAGGACGAACTTCGTGACTTGTTACATGCATTACAAAGCAAAGTAAGAGACGTCAACAACCACTTGTGCATTAGATTCAGTTGTCACGCCATAAACTTGCAGTCCTTTCAGCAAATCGAGAGCTTCCCGAATTCCTAAAACTTATGTTGCTGCACTAGATTGATTTCCAGGAGTGCTACCTTACATTGCAGATGTGTTAGAAAAGTTAACCACATCAACACTAACTGAAATTTCTATAACCAATATGGAGAAAGCAATCGGTATTCCGTTTACGCTAAATTTTTTATAAAATAAATACAATATCTTTATATTTAATCAATCGAGCAATCGTGGGTTGTAGATTATAGTAAGGTGTAATGGTATAAGACCAAAGGAGCATTTGTCCCGTATGAAAATTTCAAAATGATAAATCTTTTACTTTTTAATAAAAAAATGTTAGTTGTCCCACATCGGTGAGATAAAATCCATGAGAGTTGCATATATGGAATTAGGCAATCCTTTCTTCTTGGACTAGATTTTGAGATTAAGTTAAGTTCAAGTCTCAATCTTATCAATATCATATGTTGTCCACAAAAGATTTTATTTTAAAAAATTCATCCAAAAACTAAATATATGGAGCCTTATTTCATGGGTAGTTGGTCCAACATTTCACCTTAAAAAGGGCCCATTAAGCTTTTTGGTTTTTGTTTTATTTGGGTTTGGCTCTCAATACTTTTGTGATTATTAATTATATGGATGCAAATAATTTATAGAGTTGAATGCAAGTTAGATCCCATAAACGTTTTTATTTTTATTTGAGTTTGTCTGCTATGTTTAATTGAGAAGTGTGGTTTGCGAATTGCAGGTTATTGTATATGCACACACACCCGAAAGGCAGCGCCGACGGGTTTCTCGTCGTGAGAAAAGTGAAAAAATGAGTTGCCCGACCCATTGCCAATGTCAAAATATTCATTGCCTTTATTTAAGGTTTAATAAAAATTCGTTTTTGATAGTTAGGAAAAAAGCATATGATCAATAAATCTTTGTCTCAATAATTAAATATGTGTTCAGTCTTTATCAAATTGATTCTTTTTCTTGCAGTTTTTGACTGACCAAAAAAATGTTTTTACACTCCCAGGGGCCACATGCATATGTTTTTTCAGGTGAAATTCGTTACAAAATATTGAAAATATAGAACAAATATGTGATAATTCATAATTAAATTTTTTAGATCTGACACTAATATATGATTTTTGAGTGCTCAAACATGTATAAATTTTTTTATATTAATTACATGTTTTTTTGGATGAAATATCGGTTCAAAATCTTGAAAATATGGTATTAACATATGATATTTGAGTATCAAATGTTCCAAATATGATACTAATATATGATTTTTGAATACTGAAATATGTATAACAAATTTTTGTATTAATGAAACATGTTTTTTTCAAAAATATAGAATGCTCCTTTGGTTTTTTATATAGACATAAAAATGAAGACAATTTTTTATCTTGAAGTATATTGAATGCTCTTAAAGGCTCTTGATCTCAAAATCTTGGTCAATTAATAAATGACTCAATCATGAGTATTTATAGCCTTCAATCTAATAGTTACCGACATATCAGACATTCAAATCTTCATCAGAGTACGAACTTTCTTTCTGTATTGATAATACAAATGTCATTTGATGCACATTTAATTCATAATACTATCTCTGCAAAAGTAGTCGTTGATGTCCACGTGTCTGATTATTACTTGACATATAAAAAAAAATGTGTCTCCTAATGATATGTCGATCTTTTTATGATAGTCGAGGGACATTGTAAGTTACTGGATAAGCTAGATCGACTATTAGGTTTCTCTTCTAATTTGATATAATATTGAACAATTATAAAAATTCGAAGTGTTGAGTCAAATATATACCAACTAAATCTATTAAAAACTATCGAGTCTTCTCCGACACGAAGCTTCTTCAATCTTTTGATTTGACTCAACAAATCTTGCTCTTATGAGAACTTGATATGCTTAACTAATTATATTCTTGGTCAGGTTCTCTATCGAAGCAAGTCTTCTGATTTGATGAGTCTGAGACTTCAGAGTTTATGACTACTCTGGTATTCTATTAAAGAACTCTTATGCTCTCATTAAGTATTCCGATATGATCTTTGAAAGACTTTGAAGTTCACGAGCTTCTGAACGTGAGCGAGTGATCCGATATGGTTTTTCGATCTTTGATCCGATTATCACTCATAAGATTTGATATGGTGCACTGCTTAGTATCCTTACTTGATAAGCTTGAACTAATCTTCTACTAGCTTTGACCCAATGTACTAAGACATTAATCTTGTTATCTAATATGATTCTTGATCTTTGGCTCTGATATGGTTCGACTGCATCAAATGTGTTATTTCAAAATGCTTTTAAGTATTGTCGACATCCAAATGTGATCTTACAACTTCTGTGTATTTTGTAATTATAAATATGAAACAACAGAATATCCACGCGATAAATGACAAATATAATTATTATCTATTTTTTTTTTTAAAAAATATAATCTAGATTCTAGACATTCAATTATAAGCTATACAATAACTAACACATATATGTACAAATCTAATACTTAAATTTGAGCTAATTGCTGGTTTGAATTGAAACGGGGAGAATATCATACCAAATCTTGATCACCAAGTTTAAAACAAATAATCTTTAAAGACCAGAATCGGACAGACTTGACTCGAATGTTATTTATAAATATGTATATATACATATTTGTAAATATTTTAATTTTATAATAAATATAAAGCTTTTATTTTTATTACATGACATGGTATATAATTTTTTGTTATTATTGTACAACTAGAGATTTTGTTTTATTTAAGACGACATAGGTATTTGTAAATATGATAATGTGTCGAGTTTGAGTAGGATTTCATATCCTTCACCCCATCTCTATTTATTATATTCATCCTAATCTCCATCAGATATTCAATTTCATCCCATCCACATACCCATTGGAAGATTGAACTATTACATCATATAATTGTATTTTCTCAAATTTGAATTATTTTGAGTAAGCTATAAATATCTACAAAATTATCGAGAACAATAAGGGAACAAATATTAAAATTAACAAATTAAACATTATAGAAAAAATAACAAAATATTAGAAATAATTTATCATAACAATATTATCCAACAAAAATAACATCAATTCTATACTAATAATTTTCTTCATCATTCAACTAAGATATGGAAGATTCATTATAACCTTCTTTATCTCCATACTCGATTGTCTATTTATTTAATCAGACAAAAAAATCTCTTCTATATCCTAAGATTAAGTCTTTCATAAGACGGTCTCACGGATATTTATTCGTGAGACGGGTCACATCTGTCCATATTTACAATAAAATTAATATATTTGACATAAAAAATAATACTTTTTCTTGGATGATCCATATAGAATATCCGTTTCACAAAATTGATCTGTTGTGATATTTTAAAAGGAAATTGACATCCCTTTTCTAATTGTTTGTGTGTGGGGGATTGATATGAATGAAAAACATGAGCTATTGAGATTTGAGACAGCCTCCACCCCCTCTCCTCCTCTTTATACACACAGTTATAAAACCCATAGATCTTTTGTGACTCCCTCTTTATATACGGACACACCTCAACAGTTTACTTGCATTCATCAACGAAACCTTACGCTGGGAAACCCTAAGTACCAATTTGTTATCGTCGGACAAAATAAAGCTTTTCGATTTCTACTGCATGCTGTTGAAGCGCTTGCCAAATCTCTGCTTTGTCAGTTTATTTCTATTTGGGTTTTACGGAGATTTTGTGTATTCGATCAGATTCCATTCGAATGAAACTTTAGTGAAGGAGCAGGGAATTGATTGTCTTCTTTTTGTCCATTGTTCAATTTCGGTGAATTGCGCAACCAAGAGAGTGTTTTGAGTAATTCTGTTTTTCGTTTTGGTAGGGTTTAGGGTTTTGTGATTGTGATGGATGACCTGGAAAAGGCAATTTTGATATGTTTTGATGAATATGGTGGGGTTGATTCGGTGCTAAAATCACAAGCTATTGCCTTTATTCAGCAAATTAAGGAGACCCCATCAATTTGTAGCATATGTGTGGAGAAACTGTGTTTCTCTAAGCTGGTTCAAGTTCAGTTTTGGTGTTTGCAGTGCCTCGATGAGGTGCTTCAGATTAAATATTCATCCATGAGCCCTGAGGAGAAGTCATTCATTAGAAAATCTGTGTTTTCAATGGCATGTTATGAGACTGTCAATGGCGATGGTAATAATCATGTGAGAGTATTAGACGGGCCGGCCTTTGTAAAAAATAAGCTGGCTCAGGTTTTCGTGACATTAATTTACTTTGAGTACCCATTAATTTGGCCATCTGTTTTTATTGATTTCTTGCCAAATTTAAGTAAAGGAACTGTGGTCATTGATATGTTTTGTCGCGTTTTGACTGCTCTGGATGATGAAATAATAAGTTTTGACTATCCACGCAGTGGTGAAGAGGTGGTGGTGTCGGGAAGGATCAAGGACGCAATGAGGGCTCAATGCGTGCCCCAGATTGTAGGGGCCTGGTATGATATTGTTTCCATGTATAAAAATATGGACACTGAGTTGTGTGCAAGTGTTTTGGATTCAATGAGGGGGTAT
The DNA here is from genome assembly GCF_012295235.1 of Primulina huaijiensis. Taxonomy (NCBI): domain Eukaryota; kingdom Viridiplantae; phylum Streptophyta; class Magnoliopsida; order Lamiales; family Gesneriaceae; genus Primulina; species Primulina huaijiensis. The sequence continues at coordinate 2,166,049 of NC_133315.1, forward strand.
GTTTTGTGGATTGATATTGGATTGATTGCAAATAATACATTTACCCGATTATTGTTTGAATTAATGTTGGTTGATGGATTGCCGGATCAACTACGTGCTTCTGCTGCTGGTGTTGTTCTTGCGGTTGTTTCAAAAAGGATGGATCCCAAACCAAAGCTTGCCATTCTGCAGAGCCTTCAAATATCAAGAGTTTTTGGATTAGTAGCAGATGATACTGACTTGGAGTTCATGTCCAGTTTAGCTTCTTTGCTCACGGGATATGCCTCTGAGGTTTTAGAATGTTTTAAGCACTTGACCACCGAGGATGGCAAGGAGATCTCGTTGGATCTCCTGAATGGGGTTTTACCTTCAGTTTTTCATGTCTTGCAGAATTGTGAAGTTGATTCGGCTTTCAGCATTGTGCAGTTTCTCTCATGTTATGTTGGTACAATGAAGAGCCATTCAACATTGACAGAGACACAGCTGCTTCACCTGGGAAAGATCTTGGAAGTGATCCGGTCATTGATTCAGTTTGATCCCATGTATCGTAATAATCTGGACATATTGGACAAGATTGGGAGGGAAGAAGAAGATAGGATGGTGGAGTTTCGGAAGGATATATTTGTATTGCTTCGCAATATAGGTCGTGTTGCACCTGATGTAACCCATATGTTTATCAGAAACTCATTGGATCGAGCTGTTTCATCCTCTGAGGATAGAAACACTGAAGAAGTGGAAGCAGCTCTTTCTTTGTTTTATGCACTTGGAGAATCATTAAATGATGATGCACTGAGAACTGGCAATGGTGTACTAGGAGAATTGGTCCCGATGCTTTTATCCACAAGATTTCCATGCCATTCTAATAGGCTTGTTGCACTGGTGTATTTGGAGACGATAACAAGATATATGAAGTTTGTGCAGGAGAACAGTCAATATATTCTGATGGTATTGGGCGCCTTTCTCGATGAGAGAGGTATACACCATCCAAATGTCAATGTGAGTCGAAGAGCGAGCTATCTTTTCATGAGGTGTGTGAAATTGCTTAAAGCAAAGCTTGTACCTTACATTGAGACAATCTTGCAGGTATAAATAATTCATAAATTTTTCTGCAGTTTTTGGATATTTGTCACTGAAAATTGGAGCACAGCTGCCATTGTATGCTAATCTTTTTGGTTTATCTAATTTATTCATATTAAACTTCAGAGTCTACAGGACACCGTGGCCCAATTTACAAGACTGAACAATTCATCGAAGCCATCCTCAGGGGCTGAAGATGGAAGCCATATCTATGAGGTAATTTTGGAATCTGTGTTTTAACAATAATTTGCATAATCAAGAGTTAATTTTTCTGTACTTATTGATTTCTGCAGGCAATAGGTTTGTTGATTGGGATGGAAAATGTATCTCCAGAGAAGCAATTGGAATATCTTTCTTCACTGCTTACTCCACTTTGTCAGCAGGTCAAGTTTTTTTTGCATGTATTGACGTTTTTTAAACTGCATCTAGCTTCGCTTCCCTTGTCCTCGTGTAGAAATGATTTTGGTGTTGAATTTATTCTCATCTGTAAAACCGGCAATCACATTGTAAGTTTTGGATAAAAATTACTGAGCAGAAAATCTGGGTGCGTGTTCAGGTTGACGTCGTCCTCTCCAATGCCAAATCCGAGGAATCTCTTTCATATGTAGGAAGCATCCAGCAAATAATTATAGCAATTAATGCTATTAGCAAGGTATATCTTGTCCTTCCATGCTTACAATCATACACTGTGCGCTTTAGCTGGGATTTTTTCTTTCCATGTTTGTCATTTCACATTTTTGTCATTTATTTGGTGAAACACAAGAAGCCGAGCAATATTATGAGATGGATAAGGATTTTGTTTTATTGTCATTAGTTGTTTTTATTGGACAGTAAGTAAATAGTGTGTTGATACTGGTAGTTTCCTATTGTTCTTTTGTTTTCATTTTACCATTGTTCATTTGCATTTATAGACACTTGGATTTTGTCTGATTCAGGGATTTAGTGAGCGTCTCGTTACTGCAAGTCGCCCAGCTGTCGGTCTCATGTTCAAACAGGTTAGTGCAAGTCTTGACTCTGTCGAATTATGGATTATTTAAGTTTCTTTAAGTAGTATGCATGTTGGTCACCATCAGTTTACTCCTTTGTTTTTGTCATTCTATTTAGTTACTCGATGCAGTCAATTCAAGTTCTAATCATCAGCAATTAGACTTGGTCCCCCCTCCTTATCCACTTGCACACACACAGGCCAGATACCATGCTTCCCCCACAAATTACTTGTGCATCTTCTTTAGATTCTTTGAGCTTATTTTTTTGGATAACAGTTACCTACCTCTGCACAAAACGAAGAATGCTAGATAATGTTTCTGTCCACTGGTTCATATGATATTTGATAAAATGGTGAATCTGACTTGAGCTCACCATCTTTGTTAAATATTCATAGTACTTGATATTTTGTCTTAGTTTTTCTTATTACTTTCACAAGCTCTTCTTTTCATTTTTTTTTTAAAAAAAAACAGAATTTACTTTTTTTTTTGCACAGACATTGGATATTCTTCTACAAGTACTTGTCGTCTTCCCAAAAGTTGAACCTGTGCGGTGTAAGGTAAGAATTCAGGATTTTCTCTTAATAATTAAATAAAATATATCATCTAATGGAGCTCTCCCTTTTACAGGTTACATCTTTCATTCACCGTATGGTGGACACTCTAGGAGTTTCTGTATTCCCTTATCTTCCAAAGGCACTGGAACAGTTGCTTCCAGAAAGTGAGGTATATAGACGACTTTCTTTTTTTTGTCACACTTTCATTTAAATCTATCTTAACTCTTGTTCAAATTAATTTTATACTTTAATGATTTGCTGATGATTGAACTGATATGGCGATTAAGCAGGTTGAGGGCGTCTTTACTCTTCATATTGTTGCTGGCTACAATTACTTTTTTATCCCTTTTTTCTTCACTCCGACGAATCTTGTTTTGTTTTGACTCTGGACAAAACAACATCGGTGTTGAAAGTGTCTGATGATTCTTTTTTTTTTTTAAATTGATAATGCTTTGTAATCTGTATAAGTTTTTATTGAAATACCTCGTAAGGATGGAAGAGTATGCCATTGCTTGTACTATGTGTCCTGTTATTATGCCTATGGTCGAGGCTTTCTAATTCCCAACTTATTATGTTATTAACATATTATCAACTAGGGTATGGAGATGTAGGCGTAGTTTTATATTGTGCATATTAGGATAGTTTCTTAATACTATTTATCAGGTGACTTGTGGAGATTAGGAGTGGGTGGGTGGACTTCAATAGTTACTCTTATTTATTAGTGACTGTCACAACATGGACATACCCAATAGCAATTTCAAGTGTTTTCTACTTATCAGCTACTCTTTCTTCCGTAGTTTGCATTAGAAAGTTGAGGGTTGATTTTTCTAACGACAATGTGCAGCCAAGGGAACTGGTGGGTTTTTTGGTATTGCTTAATCAGCTCATCTGCAAATTTAATATCGGGGTTCATGGCATATTGGAAGAAGTCTACCCTGTTATTGCTGGCAGGGCATTCAATATTCTCCCCAGGACTGATGTTTTATCAGGATCTGGTGGCGGATGTACTGAGGTATGTGAAGTTTTTGGGTATTCCCTTCAGCTGTTTAATTGAAAAATTGACTCTTTTCAACTGAACTTAGCCGTAAGAACCAAGAAATTTTGAGGATACTAGTGCGGATATACGTCATGAAATATAATAGGTAGATTATGATACTTGAGATGCTTATCTAGTCATGCCTTTCGTAGTTTTATTTTTTTGTATCTCGAGCTTTTGTGCTTGGACCATTTATAACTAGCCTGTTTAAAAATTTTCTGATGATTACTCGATTTTCAGGAAATCCGTGAATTGCAAGATCTTCAGAGAACCTTTTTTACATTCCTACATGTGATTGCTATGCATGATCTTTCATCAGTTTTTCTCTCTCCAAAAAGTAGAGGATACTTGGATTTGATGATGCAGTTGCTGTTATACACATGCTGTAATCATAAGGATATTCTGATAAAAAAGGTGTGTTTTCTATATTTTTCACACCCTCAAAATCTTACGAATTTTTTGATTTGAGATTTACTACTAAATCATGTGGTATTTGGAAAGTCGGAGACGTGGTAAAATCTCAAATTTTCACATGATACAGGCATGTGTTCAGATAATTGTCAGGCTAATCAAAGATTGGTGTACTGGTTCTTGTGACAAAGAGAAGGTATCTTACTGTCGGGGTACCATTTCAGCAGCGACGGTTTTTCAGAGTACTAAGGAAAAACTACTTTTCAGGTACCTGGTTTCCAGAGTTTCATAATTGAGGCCTTTGCAACAAATTGCTGCCTGCTTAGTGTGCTTGATAAATCCTTCGAGTTTCGCGATGCAAATACCGTAAGTTCATGGCTGATATTTAGAATAAATTGTTTGCACTTTATATGGCAATGACTTGCGTTATTGTGTGTTTCCTGCATAAACTAGATATCTTTTTGAAAAATTACAAAATTGCATTAAGAGATGGTTTTATGCTAAGTTTTTCTTTTATTGTTAATCTTTGAATTTAGAACATTAATTTTGAATGTTAATGGAGATCTCTGATTAGATTGGACCTTGTTTGAATTTTTGAATTAGAGGAATTTCTTTTGCCATGCGGCTACATAAAACATATCTGATTTGTTATTTTGGCCGACTTTTTATCCTGTTTAATTGCCTTGCCTATATCCATCATAAGTGATTCAGCATATCATTTCATATGTGGTGCTCTGTTTTGATGATAAATTGACCCCTGTAAACCAGATATTGGAAGATAATTGTCCAAATTAATAACTGTGTGTATGTGCTAGTTGATTGGGAATTAGTGTTGGCTAATTACGCCGAAGCGAAGAAGATCATGATGATGATATAGTACTAAAATGCGGAATAAAATTATTAACAAGAACATAAAGATTTCCGTGGTTCACCCAATATAAGCTACGTTCATGGAGCTGCTGCAAATCTTTATTGGAAGAAATATTACAAGTGTATACAAAACTTAATCTCTCACAATCACATCTCCGAGTATATCCATCTTCGAGTATAACCGAGAAAATATTCTCTAATTCACACAAGAGAATACACAACACTCAAGAAGAAACCATTTTTTTTATTTTCTCTCTCTCTAAGGATGAGAAGATGGGATGCATAAGCTGAGATGGAAGGAGACCTATTTATAAAGGTTCCCGTGCATGTGAAAACCAAATGCAGCTGCTAGCTGCCACCAACCATATTTGACAATTGTGTCACATTTGAAAAGTATTCAAAACACCTTGGTCCACCTCACCTAACATTCCTCCCCTTGAAGACTTGATTTCAATCATGTCTTCATACCATTAATGAAGCAGCTCCTATATCTTCATTTATACTTGCAGTCCAACTGAAATTGAACACAACTGCAGTTTGTCAATGGTTACGGTCTTTGTGAGCATATCATCTACTTCCAGGAATCTTCTCAAGCATTAAGACTCCATATTCCAGTACTAATATGATGAAATGGTACCGAACCTGTATATGTTTTGTCCCGGCATGAAAAACAGGATTTTTTTCTAAATAAATAGCACTCTGGTAGTCAAAGTGTAAAATGTTACCTTCAAGCTTCTGACTCAATTCTTCCAGAAAGGATATTATCATATTAACCATATCATCTCCTTGCTAGCCACTGTAACTGCAACGCACTCAGCTTCAGTAGTCGAAATCTCAACTATATTTTGCAATTTAGACACGCAGCTTACTACTGTATCACCTAATATGAACACGTATTCAGCGTTACTTTTTCTTCCATGCAAGTCACCAGCAGCGATGTAATTATCGAATATATCACGATTACCAGCGATATGAAACGAAGTTCCTGAGTCCATAATCCAAGAATCAATAGAGCATCATGTATTTCCTCAGTAACAACATTTGCATTATTTTTTGTTGATTTGCAATTTTTTTCAAGTGACCAAGTTTCACAACTGCTCCAGCACTTCAAATTCTTTTCAAAAGTATTTTTGTCTTTTCCATTTCTTGACTTGGATCTATTGCGCCATCTGTTAGAACTTCTTTCGCCACTCCTGCTTCTTCTTCTGTTTTCGAGATTTAGAGCAGATCTTGATGATGTCCCCTCGCTTCAATCCATCCTGCGAACTTTTTCGGCAAGAATTTGATATCTGACATCATTGAATTGTAGCTTTCTTTTGCCAACTGAATTGCTAACTGATGCTGGCATCGGTTCTCATTATTTGGTAAATGCGCCATAAGAATAAGTGCACGAATCGCATAATCAAAAATTATTTCAACCGAGGTTAGCTGAGAAACAATCGTGCTGAATTCATTAACATGTTTTAGCCACCGAAACACCTTTTCCCATTTTCAAGTTGAATAATTTTTTTATGAGATGTACTTTGTTCTTTGCTGATGGCTTCTCGTACAAGTCCGATAAAATAGACATCATCTCTTCTGTGGTTTATGTCTCCGCCACGTTATGTGCCACGTTCTTCATTAAAGTCAATCGTATTACACCTAACACCTGCTAGTCAAGGAGCTCCCAATCATCATCCTCCATCTTTTCCGACTTCTTTCCCGATAGAGGTTGATGCAACTTCTTGCTATACGTATAATCTCTAATCTGTACCAGAACTCCCGGTCCTGATCCATCATTTCCAGTCATCGCTTCTTTGGCTTTAGCAAAAAATCTAAAAAATCTTTTTCAGATCTGAAATATCATACAAAGTTGCAACCACATAGCATACTCATAATTCTAAGGAATTTTACAACAAGGCTCTAATACCAGTTGTTGGTTAGGCCAAAGCGATAATGATCATGAAGATAATATAGTATCAAAAATGTGAAATAAAATAATCAACAAGAACAAAAAGATTTGCGTTCTTCACCCAATATAGACCACGTGCACGGAGCTACTGCAAATCTTTATTGGAAGAAATATTACAAGTGTATACAACAAATACTCAATCTCTCAAAATCCTATCTCTGAGTATGACTGAAAATATATTTTCTCTACCTCAGGCAAGAGAACACTCAACACTCAAGAAAAAACCATTTTCTCTACCATATTTGACAGTTGTGTCACATTTGAGAAGTATTCAAAACACCTTGGTCCACCTCAACTAACAATTAGGCAACAATGGTTACTCAAGACAAACTTGGGAAAATAATGAGGATTGCATTCAATGGGTTTTAAACATGTGACCTTTTGGCATCGGTAGCATGTTGAAATCATCTTTCCCAATAGGTAAGCTCTTGGGAAAAGTGGTTTCGACACGATGGCATCTATTGTAGTTAAAATCTTTGTAATGGCTTGTATAATATACTAATTATGTACTTTTGGTGTTGACAGATGACAAGTGGCATTCCAAATGGTGGTTAGTAGAATTGATTAAAAATTATGAAATGGTTTTATTTTAGATTTTTGACATTTACTGCTAAATGTTACATTTTATTGTCGTTTGCTTCCATTTAGAATCTTGTCTGATTCTATTTCATCCATGAAATGTTCCTTGCTTGCTCATTGATATGTCAAGTGGATCTAGACTGTTATCTTATAATGTTATTGGGCATAAGGTGAATTTAGAATCCAAGTGTGAGAGTTGTGTGCGAAAGTATATTGTGTAATTATTCTTTTTTGGTAATTTTACACTATGCTTGAACAGCTTAGTTGTTTGTGGGTAAAATGTATGTTGATTAACTGAATATCTTACTAATTTATGTTAGCTTCTACGAACATTTTCGGCTACCTAATTTCTTTTTTTTTTTTTTTAATAATTTCACACCGACACCAATTATTCTTTTGGTTCTTTGGCAGCTGGTCTTGTTTGGAGAACTTGTGTTGGCTCAAAAGGTCATGTATGAGACATTTGGCAACGATTTCATTGTTCATTTTGTTTCAAAAGGCTTATCAAATGTGCATTGCCCTCAAGACTTGGCTGAGCAGTACTACAAAAAGCTGCAGGTATAAATTTTCAATTCTTTGTACCATAGTTAAAACCCCACCTGGCTTGCACATAGTTAAAATGTTAGCCACTCGGAGTTTATATCCTGAAACAAGTCCTTTGATAAAGTGGCCTAACCTTCCCTTTACTTTAAGGCTTAAGGAGCCTTGAATATAGGGATAGCAAATCCAAATTTAAATACAAAAAATGGCAATTTATTTTTACCTCTAGACTAATAGCTGCTGTTTTATTCGTTTATATTTAGAATTATATGTAATAGAATTATCTGGAAGTTCTTATATTTTTAAATATGATTCCTTTGGACATTTCACACACACGTCGTCTTATGCCTATGCTTCTATGATACCTAATTTGCGTTAGCTATAGTTATAGTTATGCTTTATACAAGTGTGATTCAGCTAAGAATTGATTTCTTGGTGTTTTAACTAATTGAGGCTGTAAAATCACAACTATGGTTTGCTGCAATTATATTTTTAGACCCATCATCGGTTTCTTAATTTGTATATATTGTCAGGAAAACGATGTTAAGGAGTTGAAATCTTTCTTCCAGTCACTCATTGAAAAGTTGAGACTCCAACAAAATGGCAGCTTGGTGTTCAGATAACCATATGATCATATCTAAGCTCTAAGCTCCTTGTTCCGTCAATTTTGCAATGTTGTAACCAGTTGTGCTGTCCATTTTTAGTTCATCTAAGGGTTCGTACCAGTTAGCTCGCACATGAATTTTCGCAGTCAAATTATTTGCATGGACAGAGACCACGCTTACGTTGGTGCCTTGATTTCCAAAAAATGCAGGCTTCTTTCCTGTAAATACCATTTATTTGGCCTATAACGAACATGACAAGGTATGCATATAAGTAATGCTTTTCCATAGATGGTAGAATCTTAAAACAAAATTTTATCATTCAAGTGGATAACGAGTTTTCATGACATAAGTGTAACAGGTGTAGTTATCCGGAATCTCATTCTTTTGAGAATGAAATATTCTACATGTTTCATTGCCGCTGCTGTGCGTTTAAAATAAGTTTCAGCGAGAATGGCCCCATTAGTCCTCTTACAGCAATCTACCATAATGTTATTTATCGACGCCATTAAGGACCTGCAAGGAAGCTATGATTATGCCAATTGCACTTCATGGTGATGTATGTTTTTTTCCCCGGGATGTACAAATATTTTTGTCATGTGGTCAATTTTGTCGCTCTTTTTATTTTGATTTGATTTCGAGCTGAGGGGAACAAGTGTGGATAAGAGCAATTTTGTTGTGTTGAGAAAGGAAACTTGTTTTTATTCATCTTCAAACGTTTCCTGGAATGCAGTATCTTGTTCAGCCGGATTTGTCTATTCTATAGCGTCGCTATTAAGGTTCGATCTCTGGAGCGACTCTATAATGCTTCATTTACTTTGAGATGGTTCGTTATTCTTAGCTCCATCCCTTTGTTGCATTAATACTTTTAGAAATGGTTGCCGTTGGTGAATAAATGAGTGTACTTGAAATGAATCCAAATCGTAAGTTTAAAATTTATGGTTTCTCTCCATTTTTATTGCATGGACGATACAAATGATAATGAAATGGATGGCTACCGATTGCCACTGATTTATTTTGTGTATCTTGATGCGTAGGCGTTGAGGTTCTATTGTTCATACGATTATCTCCGGAGGATGTTCAGTATATTTGTACTATGTAGTCTTTTTATCTTTTTTAATTTAATGAAATACATTTATTAAAAAAAAATAATTAATGTACAGGTATATTAAAATCAATAACTATTTAGTAATTTTTTTTTTTAAAAAAAACAAATCAATAGCTATTTATAAATGTTGTAATGTCAAAATCGAATGAGTCGCACGGTTCTATCGGACTTCTGACTTTATGTATGTTGGTGCTCGAGTCAACTCAGACGCACGTCCTGCATGTGGTATTTGCACTTCTTACCAACCCATGACATTTCCCATGTTACGCTTGTTGTCGACATGTCTCATTTTGTTTTGTTTTTTTTTTTTCAACCGAAACTTTATTTTTATGCACAAATAACTTATGATTCGTGTCGTGTCGGGTGCAACAAACGATACTGCTAGGAGAACAATTGACGGATGTTATTTGGATTTGTTTTACGACTTAAAAGATTTGAATTATACACTTCCCAGTGGATTAGTATATTACAATGTGGTTTGAATTTTATAAACATAATAAAATTAATTAGATTGTGACACAGTTTGGTAATTTTCGCAATTCCACTTGTATAATTTAAATTATTTATGTGAACAAGAAGTTTTTTCAGTCCTTTTTCCTAAAAAAAAAAAAGAAAAACAATTCCAAACAAACCCAAATCTAATTTGCTAATGTTGTCTCCGAAAATTACAATTGCTTGTCTTCGAACCGTCATCGGGTCTAAAAAAAAAGGTAAGGATATGATTTGTGTTTAAGAAAAAAAAAAGAAAAAGAAATAATGTCTGTGATACTCGGTTTATAAATAGAATGAAAATAATACTTTATACGTAAAAATAATAATTTTATGAGTCGGGTATCATAACATTGATTAGTGAGATAATTTCATAAAAAAATGTATTAAAAAAAGTTGTAAATAATGGAAATATATTAAATATTGGACGGTTCATATATACGATGTATTTTTGGCGACTCAAAGAATTTAATGATGTGTCTTATTCATTTTAAATAATAACAAAATAATAAAATATTTTTTTTTAAAAAAAAAACTAGGAAGCTGATTTGTATCCAACTGTCACCTTTACGAGTAAACTCAGTTCTATTGTGAAAATTAGCTTTGGAAAATGTATTCCAATTTTCAAAGACAAATTAATGGACTTAATTTCTATACGGTAGAAATATTTGCCATCTAAATCTGTTTCTGGATTTTCCACTTCAAATTTAATATGTTCAAATAGAATTTTGCTCAATGAATTCATCTAGTTTCTACTTCTTGGGATTTATAATTATTCCTTGTTCAACAAATGTTAAAATGTGCTATTTCAGTTGTACTGTCACCGTTAACTACTATTTTTTTGATAAAAATATAATCGTTTAGCTCTCGAGACTGTTCACAAAATTTTTTGTGATATTTCATATAACATTAAAATCCTTAATAAGATGACACGCTTTCAATATTTTTGACCTTGTAAAGAAAAAAATTACTCATAAATAAAAACAAAAAAAATACATGATTGCAGATTTTGACATTAATTAAAAATTAGCCGAGGTTAAAAAAAGTCAGGTTGTTAAACTGCGACTTGACTCGATAAATTTTTTTTTTAATTTATTCTGGGGAGCATATAATAATAACATTAAAAATCATATAGTTTTCATTGAATGGAAAAAAACTAAAATAGAGAATATAATTCCACCCTAGGATGACTGCAAATTAAATTTGTTAGAATTTTGAATGGACTCAATTTTCAACCCCACTGGACTCCACTTTTCTTAGTCATGATTAAGGATTGGTAAATAAATAATTTGATGCAAATAGCATAATAATTATATCACATATTATAATTTTTTTTTTGTATGATAATATAATAAAAAAATATCATCTTATCAAAAATAAAATTATAATATGTGATATATTATTATGTTATTTGCACTAAATTATTTATTTAGTTCGACAATTTGATTAAAAAATTTCAATGAAATATTTGTCACGCAGATATTTAATATATCTAAAATCAAGCTTTCCCAGATTCTCAAAATTTCTGGAGTATTTAATTTATATATACTTTTTCATCTATATAATTAAAGGATTAATTGGTTTCAATTTTAATAATAATTAATAATTTTAAAAATATATATATATATAGTCAACTATTAAATAAAAAAATCTATCCATGTAAGTCAATCGAGGTGATGTCATCCAATATACCAACACACAATTGCTGAAATAGTATGGAAACTCAGCTTCAGGTTTAAAGACCAAAGCTTAAGCCTAACTTCACACTGTGTAACTCAACATTCACACTACTTTTTTTCAAAGTCAAGTTAGGGAGGGGACCTGCAGGAATTAAAAACACAATTATATGAATATTACCTCTGCATTTTTTTTAATATTACCTGCAAGATGTTTTATCCGCGGATGCTACTGATGAATATATTAAAATTGGAGAATCTACTGTAATTGAGTGTATGCAACGATTTTATCGGGCTATAGTGGAAGGTTTTGCGGAACGATACTTGATATTACCTATTCCGATGATGTTGCTCGACTGCTCTATATTGGTAACAATGAGGATTGCCCGGGATGTTGGAAGTCTCGACTATATGCACTGGAAGTGGAAAACTTGTATCACGGCTTGGGCGGGTCAATATGCAGGTCATAGTGGTTCTCCAATAATCATTTTAGAAACAGTAGCTGATCGCGATATTTGGATATAATATGTATATTTTGGTAAGCCCAGATCCAATAATGACATAAATGTTTTGGAGGCGTCCGATCTATTATCCAACATGGCACAAGATATTGCTCATACCGCTCATCATACGATTGGAGGAAAAGAATATGATACGAGATATTACTTAGCTGATTATATTTATCAGAAATTGTCAACTATTGTGCGTAGTATTCATGACCCAAGGGGTACGAAAAAATATATTCTTTTGCAACGAAACAAGAATCGTGTAGAAAAGACTTAGAGCACGAATTTGGCATTCTTCAGTCACTATTTGCAATTGTGACATCCCAACACATGGTTGGAAGAAACATCATTTACATGACATAATAAAATCATATATCATAATACATAATATGATTATCGAAGATGAACGTAACCTCAGTTAGGGCTGGGATCGGGTAGGGACCCATCCCATAACCCTCTAACCCGATTCCCGTCCCGATAAGAATTGAGAATAAAAAAAGATTCCCGATCCCGTACCCGACAAATATCGGGATCCCGAATGTTCGGGATCCCGAATGTTCGGGATCGGGTCGGGAAGGGAGACAAAATCTAGATAAATATTTTTTAAAAAATTCATTGAACATCATGACATAATGTGTAGTATGTACATAAGTATTATAAATTAAAGCATATTTCTAATAAATTATAAATAAACCGAAATATAACAATTTCAAAAGCTTACTTAGAAATAACGTTGCAGTAAAATACAACACAACGTTCTCGAAAAATAAAATCTAAGCTAGAAGAAACATAAATCTGAATCGAGGAACTAATTAAATCTTACACCACGAGATTTTTGGAGCTTACACTTGAGGGATGCATTACTTTGTGGAACGAATCTGTGCAATCCAACTCACAATAAAACAACGATCTAATTTTGCTAGGAAGGAAGGTGGAAAGAAGATTTAGAGCTTAATGATTAGTTTCACAAAGGTAATCACTTTTTTAGTTGCTAACTTCGTGGGAGTTGTCGCCACCATAGATTAGTGAACCACCAACAAAAATCACGAATTCACTTCTTTTCTTCAAAAATTGATAATGAACAATATGTATATACCACCACATATTCATTTTTCACTATAGTAACCCAACAAAACCAACCATATACCAAGGAAAACATGAACACGCAAATAACGAACCCTAAAAGCAGGCATAAATCCAAAGAAAATACCCAAAAATTGACAGACGTGAAGGCAATATGTTGAAGTGAAGGCTGAGGTCGAGGCTGAAAGTGAAGGAAGTAATTGGAAGGAACTGTAGCAGCGGGAGGAGAACCGTAGATGAGGGTTATGAGTTAGATTAAATTTAAAAAATATATTTTAATTCAATAAATAAAATTAGTATTTTAGTCTATTTTTCAAATAAAATTAAATCTTTAAATTTATTAATATATTCGGGTCGGGTCGGGAATCCCGTTGGGTATATCCTATATTCCCGATCCCTTTTCCGATTCTGAGCCGGTCGAGAAAAATACTTTAATTGATCATTAGTGAGATGAATATTGTAAATTTGTACCAGATATCTTCCTCCACAACTGACCTCACCAAGAACACGATCCAGAAACACGGCTGCCAACATACACACACATACACATACACTCATATATGTACGTATATATATCCAAGTTCCGATTCCAAATAAGTGATCATTTGCATCCCTTTTTCAATTGGTCACGAACGCACTATGGGTATTTTCAAGAGAGAATTAATCTTTCTTTCTTGCTTTAGGCCCAAAAGCCGCCGCCACTTGGATTCAAGAAACAAAGTAATCTCTAAACAAAGTTCTAATATAAGGCTCTCACTTTCTAATATAAGCGATCCGGGGCCGCCTAGCGATCTCTCGAATTCTGTTATTGCATCCAATCTTCATATTTTCACCCTCAAAGAACTTGATGTGATCACGAATCATTTCTCGTCGAGCAATTTCATCGGAGAGGGAGGGTTCGGGCCGGTGCATAAAGGGTTCATTGATGATAAGTGCAGGCCTGGATTGAAGGCTCAGCCTGTTGCTGTCAAGTTGCTTGATTTGGATGGGCAGCAAGGCCACAAGGAGTGGTTGGTAAGCACTGTATTCTTTCTTTCTTTCTTTTCCCCATTAAGGCTATTTTCTTGGCCAATTCATGATATAAAAGAGTATTCACTCAACATAAAACAAAGTCTGGAAGCTCTGTTAGTTTGATCATCCCTCACCTAATTAAAATGGTTGTTCGATTATGCTTATTCATATTGATTTCATGTAATCTTTTTCCTTCGACTATAGACGGAAGTAGTCCTTCTGGGACAACTGAGGCACCCCAATCTCGTGAGGTTGATTGGCTATTGTTGTGAAGATGAGAACAGGCTTCTTGTTTATGAATACATGGCGAGAGGCAATTTAGAAAATCACCTCTTCAGGCGTAAGGTTTTCTCGACGCTATGTATGTTAACCTCACCTTTTGGGACAGTAGTGATTCTTAAACAAAATTTGTGAACTATTACAGGGTACACCAGTTCGTTGTCTTGGTTAACAAGGATAAAAATCGCAGTTGGTGCAGCGAAAGGTCTGGCTTTTCTTCACGGAGAAGAGAAACCGGTGATTTATCGCGATTTCAAGACTTCAAACATCTTACTCGACACTGTAATGACCTCTCATTCATCCTTGATTCAATCTTTACGATCATATTTAAGGGCTGCTTCTACATCATTGAAATAATTTTCTGTCACTAGGATTACGCCGCCAAACTTTCTGACTTTGGGCTAGCTAAGGATGGCCCCGAGGGAGACGACACACATGTATCCACCCGTGTTTTGGGCACGCATGGATACGCTGCTCCAGAATATGTCATGACAGGTAGTATGACCTATCCATGTTGTGTTAGAATTGGGCTACACCATCGCTACTACGACTACGTGGCCAAATCTCATGCTCTCAAGTCTCAACCACACATCTCCTGCCTGCTGAGCAGCATTCATGATACTACAAGAATATGCAAATATTTTGAAAACCAACTTTGTTGCAGGTCATTTGACGACCATGAACGATGTATACAGCTTTGGAGTCGTTCTACTCGAGATACTAACGGGCAAACGAGCCATGGATAAAAAACGTCACCCCAGAGAGCAGAACCTGGTGGAATGGGCAAAACCTTACATGAAAGATCACCACAAGATCAACAGATTAATGGATCCACGACTAGAAGGGCAGTACTCGACCCAAGGAGTCAAGAAAATAGCCGCACTGGCTCACCGGTGCCTGAACCATAAACCAAAATCGAGGCCAAACATGAACCATGTAGTGAAAATCCTGGAATCCGTCATGGAATATACGGATATCCCATCTGGACACTTTGTTTATGTCGCTCCTATTGTGGAAAAAATCGAGAAAACACCGAGTGAAGAGCGACAAAACCGAAGGAAAGGTTATAGGCACAACCATAGGCTTAGCTCTCGTGCGGTTTACTTGGATACTGCTTCGTACAACACCTCGAGAGATGAAATAGAATCCTAAAGGAACAAAATTAGGCTATTTTTTAAGTTAATCTTTACACTTTTTCTGTGTTCTCAAGCTCAGAACGCACCGGAACAGAGCCTTCCTAGCTTATTTCAATATATCCAAATGAAAAATTGAAAGAACGTGGACGAAAAAATTTAGTTCTTTTTTAATGAGAAAAAAAGATTATAAAGTTCAAAATTTAGACCCGACCCGTTGTCATCTCCACCTCGCCTGTATTGCTACATCATTCATAAGCATGGACCCACATAAAATAATTAAAATAATTTATGTGAGGCAATGCATCTTGTAATGTCATATGAGTTTTAATAGTTAAAATGTCGATGTAATCCATATATATATGTGTGTATATAATGAGAATTATATGCATTTTGCGATCGAAAAATGTAGTTTATCATATTGGAATTTTAGGGTCATAACTATGATTATAAATGTTTAATGTCAATTAAATAAATCATAAATTAATGTGGTCTAATTTATTATTAAAGAATTGATTGAAGGGCTTAATTTTCGTAGATGTTATTGTGTGGATGTCACATGAAATTTTTTATTAGTTGAGGGGCAAAATTGGAATTAATAAAACATTGGTTAGGGTCTTAGTTTGCAAGCATGACTAGAAATCATTTGTTGGGTTCGAAAGATTGGTTTAAAAGCGTGAATAAACAATATCAACAATTTTAAAATTAACTCGGTTGGTTTAGAAACACAAAATTGGAATCCTCGTCAGTTGAATATCAATAAACCATCAGTTATGCATTGCGAGGAAACAAGTTCACTGAAACATTTGAACATTGAAAATGACTAATAAAAAAGAACGTTTTGGCTGTCAAAATGATATGAAAACATGAAGTAGAAAAGTGTTAGACATAACTTAATTGTGGCGATGGGCAGTGAGACTTAAAATCAGCAGATCTTTAGGCAATATAAAAGCAGTAATCTTCAGCTAACGGAAAGTTCTAAGATAACCAGAAGCAAGTTCTAAGATAACCAGAAGCAGAACTTTGAACTCTAGGAAACAGAAGCAAAATTCAGTCCAAACCATAGTAGCTTTACGTCTGTCGCATAAACAGAACTAGCATTGAATGTTACCGTAACTTTATCAAGTACTAGCATTAATTGCACCATTAATTCTGTATGAAGCCATTTATTACGTCTTACCAATTTTGGTATAAAACAAGACTGATTGTTTTGAAGCTTTTCTGCAGGACTTATTTCAGGTATTAAAGCTGAATATATCAGAAGTCAAAGAAGCCGTTTTGTTTATAGACGTTGGGATCAAAACTTCTATAAATATACAAGAACAACGTTGATAAAGAGAGATACCGATTGCAATACTCACAACGTTGATTTGAGCACAAAAAACTCTCTTACAAAAAGCTTGACATACAGAAAACTAGCACACGCTTCATAGCATATATCCGATCGGTTGAAGATCATCTTGTGCTGCTATTTCTCACACTCTTCATAAACAGTTCATACTATTCATATCTTGTTGAGAAGATTTTGTAATATGGAAAAGAGTCTATTCCAGAACCTTGATTACATATTATCGTGTTGATATACTAAGAGTTTCAGTAGGCAGAGGGTAAGTCCTGCTGAAGTGGGTGTGTACTAGTGTGTACTGTAAAATCCAAAGTCTTTTAGTGATACCTTCTGGAAACAGAAGAAGGGGAGACGTAGAAGATTTCATCTTCGAACTTCCATAAACAACTACTGTCTACTGCCTACTGTTTTTATCATTTCAATTACCGAACCATCAGATCGTTTCCGCACTATTCTGTGATTTGTTGGTTGCACACTTGAACAAGATTAGCTACAATCTTTAACAGGATTTTAGCAACTTCAAAAGAAGAAAAGAAAAGAGTTTATTCACCCCCTCTAAACTCTACATCGATCCTCAACAAGTGGTATCAGAGCAGTGTTATTCTTGTTCTTAAAAATCTACAACAGATGGCACACTTTAGCAAGGTTCCCATGTTCTCAAAAGAAGACTTCGATGACTGGAAGATCCGTATGCAAGCTCATCTAGCAGCTCAAGATGACGACATGTGGTTCGTCATCACAGATGGTCCATTAAAGATCTTAAAGCCTAATACAGCCATTGCTATCACTGATGGTGCGTCGCAAATGGTTGAAAAATCAAGAAGCGAATGGACTAGTGAAGATAAAAAGAAAGCCAATCTGGATAATGTCGCAAAGGACACACTCTATAAAACTCTTGATAAGAACACCTTCAGCAAGATCAAGATGTGATCAACTGCAAAAGAAATATGGGAAAAGCTCATTCAAATCTGTGAAGGAAATGAGCAGACTAAAGAAAAGAAGTTGACCGTGGCCATACAAAAATTTGAAAATCTGAAAATGAAGGCCGGAGAAACTCTAAACGAGTTTGATGAACGTTTCAGTAGTCTGGTTAATGAGCTAGCAGCTCTTGGTAAAGACTATGACAACAGAGAAATAGCGCTCAAAGTAATGAGGGCATTGCCTAAGGAATGAGATGTAAAAACTATGGCCATGAGAGTATCCAGAGATCTGAACAAATTAGAACTGCATGATCTATTTGCAGACTTGAAATCATATGAATTTGAACTGGAAGTACGAAGTGGAGAAGAGCCATCATCGAGTACACCTACCAAGGCTCTTGCTGCTACCGCTGTTGCTCCTGTTACAATTGTTCCAAATGTATCTCCTACTGCTACTACTGAAAGTACATCTGATAGAAATGCTGAACAGATCAGCAATGATGCAATGTCTTTGTTTGTGAAGAAATTCTCTAGATTTATGAAGAAGAACAACAGAACGTATCAGAATCCTAACCAAAATTTTAAGAAGGAATCACCATCCGGTGATATGGCATGTTTTAACTGTGGAAAAATTGGTCACTTTATTGCTGATTGCCCAAAGCCCAAAAAGGACGAGAAGAAGAAAAAGGAGCACAAGAGGAATGATAAGAAATACAGAAGATCAGATCGCAAAGCAATGGTTGCTGAAGAAAATAAGTCCAAGTGGGCAGATTCTAGCTCTGAGTCTTATGACTCAGATGATCATTCAAGCGACAGTGATGCATAAGAAGTCAAATGCCTTATGGCAGATACCGAATCAACCTCAACACCTGGAGAGGTATTCGACTTTAACTCAAATCAATTTACACGAACTGATTTGGTTAGTGCACTGATGACATGGTAGAAGAGTACTCAAGACTTTCTCAATCATTCGAGGAAGTTAAGACTGAAAATCAAAACTTAAAGGATCAAATCAGTAAGTTTACTTGCGTGCAAGAAAACAGCTGTAGTGATCTGGAAGTTGAGATAAGTAAGTTGAAAACTGAGAATGAGAAAGTAAATGAAGAATACCAGACAATAAGATATGAAAATCAGAAGCTATCACTACTGGTAAATGCATGGAACAAGTCTTCTGTTTCTTTGGAGAAGATGCATGAGTTACAGAAACAATCTGGAGACAGAAGTGGTCTCGTTTCAGTAACAATGAAAGCACTTCAGAAACTAGTACGAAGCCAATACTGAATAAAGACAAAGGAAAATTCATTTACTTCGTTAAATCCAATCTGGTACATGAACCAGTAGTACCGACTGTTCAAGGTGAAAAGTTTGTAAATCAGACGAACAGAAGAAACCATTATGGTCTGGGTTATGCTAAACCTGAGAGTAGAGTCCATCAAAGTGCTGGATCCAGTAGAGGATTCAACTCAGAAGGACAACTCTCTATGAGGGTTAAAAACTACCAGTACTATAACAGTAGACCTGTTCAAAAGAGATACAGACCAGAAACCAAGAATCGAAGGGAAGAACAACATTCTAAAATGCATTACGTTAAGAATACTAGACCTTCTGTTGCACACACAAAGGTGGATACCCGAAGTACAAAGTCACCAAGAATTGTACAGATGTGGGTTCCTAAGGGACTGATAAGGCTTGGACCCAAATAGACTGGGTACCATTTACTAAAACTTGTGCTTGCAGGAATAGAAGAAAGTCAATATTAGCAACTCCATATGGTATCTGGATAGTGGATGCTCCAGACACATGACTGGACAAAAGAATCTATTATCAGAAGTGATAAGTTGTACTGGACCAAAAATAACTTTTGGGGACAACTCAAAAGGTAAAACCGTGGGTAAGGGTAAGATTACTCATGGTAACATTACTATAAATAATGTATTTTTGGTTGAAAACCTATGTTATAATCTGATCAGTATCAGTCAATTATGTGACAATGGATATTCAGTAGTTTTTCAGAAGCACTTATGCATAGTTAAAGATGTGAATGGATATGCAATCTTAACCGGGAAAAGAGAAGGAAATACATACAGAGTTTCTTGGGATGTAGATCATATTAATGTTCCTACGTGTTTAGTTGCATCTCTCAGTGATAAACATTGGCTATGGCACAAGAGATTGAATCACATAAACTTTAAGTCAATCAATTTTCTCAAAAAGCAGAACATAGTTGACGGTTTGCCTGATATTAATTTCGTTAAAAATCACATATGTTCTGCATGTCAACTTGGTAAACAGATAAGATCCAGCTTCAAGAACAAAGGTAGTAAATCAACCTCAAGATGTTTGTAATTATTGCATATGGACTTATTTGGTCCAATCCCTATCATAAGTTGAGGGGGAATGAGATACACTCTCGTTATTATTGATGATTTTTCCAGATTTACTTTGGTAATATTTCTTGCTGGAAAAGACCAGATCAGTGGCCTTCTGATCAAACTTTTGAAGAAAATTCAAAATGAAAAATCAGTGTCTGTTATTAAAATCAGAAGTGATCGAGGTACTGAGTTTACTAACAAGGTACTTGAGTTATATTTGGATGAACAGGGCATTCATCATGAGTATTCAGCTGCCAGAACGCCTCAACAAAACGGAGTAGCTGAAAGGAGAAATAGAACTCTTAAAAAAGCCGCTAGAACAATGCTAGCCGATGCTAACATCTCTCAGCGTTTCTGGGCAGAAGCAATCAACACTGCATGCTATACACAAAACATAACCATGATCAACAAGAGACATAATAAGACTCCTTATGAGATATGGAAAGGGAGTAAGCCTAATGTATCGTATTTTCATGTATTTGGTTGCAAATGTTTCGTGCATAATAACGGTAAAAACTATTTGACTGCATTTGATTCGAAATCAGATGCTGGACTGTTTCTTGGATATTCAGCAGTAAGCAAAGCCTTCAGAATCTTCAATAATAGAACTCTTAATGTTGAAGAATCCATTCATGTTGTTTTCGATGAAGACAACAATGCTCATGAAATTACTAACATTTCAAATGTGAGTAACAGGTTGGACAACATTCATCTAGAACTGGATAGTGAAGATGATACAGAACCACGTGTCAACGATGCACAAAATCCCGAACCAGACATCCCTATAGTAGAACCAGCAATACAGATACAGGATGCACCAGAACCAGCAGTTGACACCCCGGGATATATTGACACCTCACTTGAGCTCGGTCCAAATCCATCAAATCTGGAAGAAATCCGTCTAAACCCTTTCATTTGGAGAAAATCACATCCTCCATCTTTGGTTATCGGAAATCCAGCAGCTCCTTTAAGGACAAGAAGACGAATGCTTAATGAATATATGCATGCTGCTTTTATTTCTCAGGTTGAACCAAAGAAGATTGAAGAAGTTCTTGTGGATCCTAGTTGGATTGAAGCAATGCAAGAAGAGCTGAATCAATTTAGAAGAAATGAAGTATGGTTTCTTGTACCTAGACCTACTCATCAAGCAGTCATTGGAACTCGGTGGGTATTCAGAAACAAGTTAAATGAAGAAGGAAATGTGGTTAGAAACAAAGCAGGACTAGTGGCTCAGGGTTTCAGGCAAGAAGAAGGAATAGATTATGATGAGACCTTTGCACCAGTAGCAAGGCTTGAAGCCATCAGAATATTCTTAGCATTTGCTGCGTTCAAAAACTTTAAAGTTTATCAGATGGATGTGAAGAGTGCCTTCCTTAATGGTTTACTGCAAGAAAAAGTTTATGTCAAACAACCTCCATGTTTTATCGATCATTTTCTAGCACATCATGTTTTCAAATTACACAAAGCTCTGTATGGTCTGAAACAGGCACCTAGAGCATGATATGACACTCTATCACAATTCTTTGTTAATCAAGATTTCACCATTGGCACAGTGGATAAGACTTTATTCACGTTTGTTAAGAATAAGCACATTTTGTTAGTACAAATTTATGTTGATGACATTATCTTTGGGTCAACTAACCCCAAACTATGTGAAAAGTTTGCTAAGATGATGCAGGATAAATTTGAGATGAATTTGATGGGAGAATTAACATTCTTCCTAGGACTGCAAGTCAAGCAACTGGAAACATGAATCTTCATAAATCAGGCTAAGTATACGAAAGAATTATTGAAAAAGTATGGTATGGAAACATGCTCTGCTGCTTCCACTCCAATGAGTTCATCTACTAAACTTGAAAAAGATGAAAATGGAAACTCAGTAGAGGTAACTCAGTATCGTGGTCTTATTGGCTCATTATTATATCTTACAGCCAGCAGACCTGATATCATGTTTGCTGTTTGTATTTGCGCAATATTTCAGACTAACCCTAAGAAATCTCATTTTATTGCTGCTAAGCGTATTCTCAAATACTTAAAGGGTACTCAGAATGTCGGCCTATGGTATCCCAAGGACTCATCATTCAATCTTATTGGATATTCAGATGCTGACTATGCAGGATGCAAACTGGATAGGAAACGCACTAGTGGTTTTTGTCAATTTCTTGGTGACAGGTTGATCTCCTGGTTCAGTAAAAAGCAGACTTCCGTAGCCACGTCTACTGCAGAAGCAGAGTATCTTGCTGCTGGAAGTTGCTGCTCTCAAATACTGTGGATACAGCAACAACTCAAAGATTATGGAGTTCAAGCCTCTGAATCACCCATTCTCTATAACAATACCAGTGCCATTGCAATCACGCAAAATCCAGTATTTCATTCCAGAACGAAGCACATAGATATCAGACATCATTTTATCAGAGATCATGTACAGAAGAAGGACATTCGTCTGGAATACGTTCCTACTGATCAACAAACAGCAGATATCTTTACAAAACCTCTACCTGAGAATAAGTTTTCTTATTTTCGAAATGTACTTGGTTTAATTGATTTAACTTAGTTGTTATTTGTCAATATTTAATAGTAGAATTTTTGCAGAAGAATAAGAAGACAAAATTACATCTACTAAAATTTTATTGAGGAAATAATCTATACCATGTTACATCAGCCAGTTCAGAACCTACAAATTCCTGCCACTCAACTATCCAATTATTCATTTCATGGATTCTTAAACTAGTGAAGGATTCAGCAGAAGAGATCTTCTCTAGCTGATACCACTCCTTCCACAGCATCGCATGCAGAAGAACTTGATCAGTTGCTAGCTCTGTAACATGATTGACATCAAACTGTTGTTTGTATCGTCTCGCTACTGCTATTTGAGAACGAGTAAATGCCAAACCATTTTGATAAGAATTCTGGAGATCTTGAATCTTGAACCATGAAGACATGACTTTTACCAAGACATATTCTTCAATAGTCTTCTTCAAGTCTTCCAGATAAGGAAACACTTCATCTGTGATAATGACATGCGTACTGCTACAAGCGTTAGAATTGCTTGAACTAGACATATCGAACTGATATTATCTAACATTCTTGTTGTATTACTTATAGACAGGTGACATTTAATGATTGAAGAAGTTGAAGAGTCTCAAGTCAAATGAAACGTCTCTTGATTCATCCGATTTACCCAGACTAAGTTTTTCAGATCCCTTGTTTTATAACCTTCAATGAAAGCAGTAGATAAACGAAAATATGACAAAATGAAATTCTTACAAAACCAGATACATTACATTGCGTTTATCTGCTACATTTGTTGATATCAGCAGTTTGAGGTACTTCAGTAGCACTGAGTATTTCAAAAGGAATCTAACTAAAACTGCTGGAATCCCCTCTTTTTGCATGGTCATGATTTGTGAAAGGGGTAATTCCACAGTTTAAACCTAATAATTTAGAACAATCTAACTAATTGTTCAGATTATACGCCAATGAATTTCTTCCAAGTCTTCATATCTTGAAAAAGAATATCTTCAAACTTCTGTTTACGAGAGGCTGGAAGTTGTCCTTGGAATTCCTCTGCTGATTCAGACTCAGGAGAAGTCTCCGAGAAGTCACTTGAACTACTCATTTGTTTTGATTTGTTAAAAGCTTGAATGACTCAGTTTGTAAAATTGCAGGTATTTATAGAAGCCGAAACGACGGCTCACTGTCTGCACGGATACCAAGAATCATTTATTATTCCTTCAGATTTTGTATCTTCGCATTTATTGCATAGATTCAGGGGGAACAGTAATCTTTCATATTTTCGTGCTTTATCAAAAGCAGAAGAGAGTTTTGTCTGTTCAATAAGACAAAGTATATACTGGATTTTGTCAATAATGCTGACAATACTTCAACACATTATAACTTCCAGTAGATATTATCATAATACGACAAATTCTCTTCTGATTTTTTTAGTAACTCATTAGACAGCCTGCTCTTTTTCATTTTTGAAAAATAACTTTTCCGACACTCTGCATAACCTTTCAAATATTCAACCGTAAGCATACTGACACGTGTCCTTGTATTTACACTGACGGCTGTACATTTTTAATATTAACCGCCTCTTATTCCTCTTCACATTTACGATTCCAGACTTTCTTGCTACTGCTTTCTCTTGTCTAACATAATCTTCAACGAAATTATCTCAGA
Source organism: Primulina huaijiensis (assembly GCF_012295235.1). Taxonomy (NCBI): domain Eukaryota; kingdom Viridiplantae; phylum Streptophyta; class Magnoliopsida; order Lamiales; family Gesneriaceae; genus Primulina; species Primulina huaijiensis. The sequence continues at coordinate 2,190,738 of NC_133315.1, forward strand.
AAAATGGCTGGAGCTTACACTCTCAATGCTTATCAAGTTAATTTTTCATCGGTTCTTACTAATAAAGATGAAGGACTTGTACAAATGTTTAAGGCTGTTGAAAAATCAGGCATTCGAAGATTCTTGGAAGCACCTGCTATCATCTATAAGACAGCAGTTCTGGAATTTTTCGCCAAAGCAACTGTTCAAGATGGACAGATCATTCATTCTCAGGGAGATGCATCTATTGCCATTGATGCTCCATTACTTGGATCAACCTTCTTTCTTCCACTCTCAGGCATCTCTGTTGGTTCCAAGAATGTGATTCCTCCCATTGCTCCAACAGAACTAGAACATTCTACTGCATTGGTCTTATCCATTTCTGACTCAGCTGCTGCTCGTACCGCTGAACTCAAGCAGCGTATGATCACCAGAACTCCTTCTCCAGAAATGGAACGGTTTGATATTGAATTTGAGATTGATACTTTGCAAAATGATCTCCACAATCTCTCTGAAATAGTGAAGGAGCTATCTCGTGAACATGCTGGAGAAGTCAGTGGTTCTAAGTTCTTTCGAGACCGCATATCTAAGGAACTATCTATTACGGCAGAATCTGTGAGAAAAATGTATGCTGAGACCATTGTCTTTCAACAAAATGTTTCCCGAAGCCAAGGGATCATCGTACTCGGTCAAACTGACATACTCAAACGACTCACCGACCATGATGAGGTTATTCGCTCAGTCTCCACCACCTTGGAATCTATGGATGCCAAGATTGAGTCTCAGTCTCAATCTCTCAATGCTCTCAATGAGCGAGTATCTAATCAGGCACCATATCTGGAAATGCTCAACAATGGCATTCTAAATCTCTCTAGCTGTATGGATGGTTTGCTGTCTCGAGTACTGGCCTTTGATGCCAAAACAGGGGAAGCAGAACCAGAAAGAAGAACAACTAGAGATATAGCAGAGTCTTCTGCCAGAAGATATCAAGATGCTAAAGAAACCATTTACAGGGACATTGGCACCGATAATTAAAACTTTCGTTAATTATCTTAATATAACTATGTTTTATTTCGCCATTATTTTTCTGCTAATATTCAGGTTTTGGCATCACCACAAAGGGGAAAATTGTTAGACATAACTTAATTGTGGCGATGGGCAATGAGACTTAAAATCATCAGATCTTTAGGCAATATAAAAGCAGTAATCTTCAGCTAACGGAAAGTTCCAAGATAACCAGAAGCAAGTTCTAAGATAACCAGAAGCAGAACTTTGAACTCTAGGAAACAGAAGCAGAATTCAGTCCAAACCATAGTAGCTTTACGTATGTCGCATAAACAGAACTAGCCTTGAATGTTACCGTTACTTTATCAAGTACTAGCATTAATTGCACCATTAATTCTGTATGAAGCCATTTATTACGTCTTATCAATTTTGGTATAAAACAAAACTGATTGTTTTGAAGCTTTTCTGCATGACCTATTTCAGGTATTAAAGCTGAATATATCAGAAGTCAAAGAAGCCGTTTTGTTTATAGACGTTGGGATCAAAACTTCTATAAATATACAAGAACAACGTTGATAAAGAGAGATACTGATTGCAATACTCACAACGTTGATTTGAGTACAAAAACTCTCTTACAAAAAGCTTGACATACAGAAAAATAGCACACGCTTCATAGCATATATCCGATCGGTTGAAGATCATCTTGTGCTGCTATTTCTCACACTCTTCATAAACAGTTCATACTATTCATATCGTGTTGAGAAGAGTTTGTAATCTGGAAAAGAGTCTATTCCAGAACCTTGATTGCATATTATCGTGTTGATATACTAAGAGTTTCAGTAGGCAGAGGGTAAGTCCTGCTGAAGTGGGTGTGTACTGTAAAATCCAAAGTCTTTTAGTGATACCTTCTGGAAACAGAAGGATGAACGTAAAAGATTTCATCTTCGAACTTCCATAAACAACTACTGTCTACTGCCTACTGTTTTTATCATTTCAATTACCGAACCATCAGATCGTTTCCGCACTATTCTGTGATTTGTTGGTTGCACACTTGAACAAGATTAGCTACAATTTTTAACAGGATTTTAGCAACTTCAAAAGAAGAAAAGAAAAGATTTTATTCACCCCCCCTCTAAACTCTACATCGATCCTCAACAAAAAGCACATAATTGTTTCTGGATGTTCGAAGATTTGAAAAACTTCTATGTCACATCTTCTTATACTCAGAAAGGATTCACTTGAAGAATTTGGTGATTACAACCAATTTGCAAAAACCTGATTCAGTAGGACTTATCTCTTGCCCACTGAAACTCCTAGAACACTTAACAGACTTGAACAAATGATAAGTAAGATACTTACTATCAATTACAAGTATTTTCAAATCAAAATATTAAGTACAAATTGATTCTCAATGATCAGATATACAACTATTAAGTGTGTTAAAAATTGTTTGATCAGTTAGAATCTCAAGAACTTGATAATACTAGATGATTCAGAAAATTGTGGAGAGTTTGAAAGTCCATCCAACCGATCTATTTATATGATTCGATCCTAAAGGTTGACACTTTGAATCTGATAGCCAGTCTCTAATTGGGATGTCGTTATGTCATGTCATCGTCTTTTCTGACAAATCATACATTGTTGATAGTGCACATGAATTATGAAATTTTAACGAACTGATAAAGTTGTTATACGATCTTATTCAATTTATCAGTTAGGCTCTGATCCTTAGAGAATGTTATGGAATTCTTCAGAGACAGTCCGCTTGAAATCATGACTGATTCAGTTAAGTATGATCATCAGCTGTCCTTGAATCAGTTATCTTTGATCAACTATATTTGATATCAGCTAGTCTTTGAGATCAGTTCGGATATGGAAACATTAACTCATGAATAATTAGTTTCCCTTATGAATTCAGTTCAGCTCATCTTATAATAATTCTTCTTTAATCAGTAGCATTTTATTAAATCATTGAAACTTAAATTATCCAACAAAATTTTCCTTTTAGGTTATTGACAAAATACGTATAATGATTGAAAGATTGAATTCATAAGATTTCAAATAGATTAAAAGTAGACTGATAGACATAAGCTGATAAACTGATAAATAGAAAAATTTAAGAACTGATCTAAGTACTATATTTTATGATGTTCTTTGTAACTGCTTGAGTACTTAGACAATTCTAAAGGTTTCTTTGGATAAGTTTCCTTTGAGTGATTTGATCCAGTCTTCTTCTGACTTACTTCCCCATTTTGTCAAAACTCAAGGGGGTATTCAAAATTTGAAGAACTTCTCCTAACTGAGCACTAACTCCATTCATCCTAGAGTTAAGCTGCTAATTCACTTCTTCAATCTTGGAGGAAAGTTGGAAATTGTTATTTTGGATTTCTACTCCAAGAGTTGATGCAGATGTAACATGCATTTTTCAGATGCTCTAGGTCCATGAATACATCTCCGAAAGATTTAGAAAGTGAGGAGACTTCTTTAAGCATCTTTTCTTTGAAATTGTCTACTACATTGTAGGAATCCAACTGTCAACACTGTAGATTAAACAAACTAGATGTTGTGGACGTAATTCTAGCATCAATATCATCAAGCGGATCAGTTCGGACTTTTAAATCAAGAGACTACATAATTCTTGAAAATTCTTTAGAAGTAACAAACAAAGAAAGATCCTGAATATGTTTTGAGGAAGAGGGACCGACCTGTTCGATTAACAGAATATTCTCAGTTTGACTGACTAGTTCAGTTGACCTGACTTCTTCAAAAACGTGAGATTCTAGGACCGAAGTTGCTTGCTCTAACATCAACCTTAATTCAGTCTGACTGACATGCTTGATATTAACAACTTCAACAATGCTTTTATCAATAGCTACTATCTCTATCAGTACTGGTTGTTTAGTTATCTCAAACTTTTGTATTGCCTCAACAAACTCGGGCAATACTGCAACTTTTGCTTCCACCATTTCGTCATCGTCTAACAAGAACAACTCTCTTCTTCCTGAACTGTTGACTATGGTAGGATTTTAAGATTCTCAATTTGTTCAATAATATGAGATAATTTAGGAAGTTCTCCTATGAACACATCATCATCATCAACTTGTTGTCGTTGTGCAATGAATTGCAAAACCTCATCGAAATTTTCCAGAGATCTCCCTAACTAGAGTAGATGGCAAAAATTCTGGTTGTAAGAGGAGAACCCATCACTATCACAACGTAAGGCACACTTCCTAAATGCTCAACACTAGGGATTAGTGAAACTACTTCAGTAGATTCTTGAATAGATGGTGAGGCTTGCTTAGTTTGCGAGCTGGACAGATCTGTTGTAGGTTCAACAACTTTATTCTCATGGACATCTGTTGTAACTAGTACAACCAACTCTTGCTCATCTTCCCAAGCTTTTACTTTCATTTTCAGGGAAAGGAGATCCATGTCCAACTGATTAATAACTGCAATATCATCAAAGACAGTTTAAGATTGAGGATCATAGTTTTCATTCTGTTCATCACAGACTGTTGTTAACTTCTTGATTTTTATCAGATCAACAAAGTACTATCTTTTTTGAAAAGCTATTGAAATGTCTCGAGTCTTGATGACCTTCATAACATTCTTCTCTTGTCCGACTGATTTGTCTAGAACAACCTTATTCTTGAGCTTTTAAGATGATGAACAGTTCTGATATGAACCCATTCATAAAAGAATTTAATCTCCTCATCAGTATATTCATTGACCTCTTATATCAGTAGATCAATTTGAGTCTGCACTACTGAAAACAATTCTTCTTCTTCTACAAATACTATATCTCCTTTCTTTTATCGAAGGCTAACTGTTTGGTAAGTTTGGAGTCAATACCTGAAGGGGTGGCCTTAATTGGGCCTCTAATCACCACGCCTTTGGGTTGAGGAGCTGGTGAAGTAATTGGTATGTTGATAGTTTTTTGATGGGCTGGAACAATGACAATTTTAGATTTTGAGGCCAAAGTCTTATCCCTAGCTTTTGCAATGGTTGAAACAACTTGTTCACTCGAGACTTGTGACAATTGGATTGTTGTTATAGGCTTTGGAAACAAAAGGTTGAAGTTGACTTCGTTTTAAGAGTCCTTGGCTTCTTGGAAATTGAAGGTAGACTGATGGCCTCAGAATCACTTGATTGCATCACTAGTTTTCTTTTAGGCTTGGAAACCTGAACCTTGCTGCTCTTCTTATTACCATTTGGCTTCTTAACAACCGTCAAATCTTCCCCAATCTCTTTCTTGACCTTCAGTAGGCCTGCATGGGAGATATTAAATGATTGTCCTTTGGGCCTCAGAGAAAATAACATTTTGTGCATTCAGATTTTTGAATTTGTGTAGAATCACTGGATCACTTAGAGGTGCACCGACGTCTTCAAATAGTCAGCTCAAGTGAATGACAAATCCCCGTGATTGTCTCTCAGACGAAACCATCGCCTTGAGTATTTTGAACAACACTGATGCCTAGTTAATATTCACGCCAGAGGCAACGGAGGCCATCACAACGAATTTATTAGTATTGTAGGTGTCAAAGGATCCTGTCTTGGTCAACAAAGGTTTGGCTACCACATCATCAAGGAGTTCGAACTCCATTTATCTTTTTAGATTCTAATTGCGAAATAAAAACAGCATGAAAAAAATCCATTAATCATTTTTTCTAGTTCTGAGATGTGCTGAAAGGTTACCGATCACCAGTGATGGTGAAGATTCTTACTCCATTTGTAGCATAATCCAAGAGGATGACTGTTTTCAATGTTTGTAGTATGACCAGTTTGATTCTATTCAGTTGAGTTCTCATCAGTTTGGTTCTCAGTGGCTTGGATGCTGTCAGTTTGGATATCATCAGTCTAATTCAAGTCAATTTGATTCAGATAAGTCTGATTATCAACTTAGTTTTCTTGTTCCTCAACCTGTCTGGCTGACTGATCTCGCATTTCTGGTCCAGGTGACGATGAATCTTTTTGTTCATGTTGATCTGTCCATTGTTGTCATCTTCCAAATATATATCTTTCATCTGATTACTTAGATCAACATGGTTAGTTTGATGATCAGTTAATTCAGTTTCAACAAATACAACATGGACAGTTTCCTCAACATTTAATGTTTTCTTGTTAAACACAAGAAAAGTGTTGCTGACAGCAAAATAACCAAGAAGTATACCAATGTCATACTAGGCGTCAAAAGCATGATGATTTATGTCATTATTATGAATATAACATGTATATCCAAATACATAAAAATAAGATAGTTTTGACTTACTCTCATTCCATATTTAATACAGAGTTTTATCATCCTTATTTTTAATCATCATCCTGTTTTGTGTCTAGCAGGCAGTGTTGATCTATTCTGTCCAAAATATCTGAGAAACACAAGAATCTGCAAGCATCGTCCGAGCATCTTCCTTCAAGGTCTAATTTCTTCATTCAACAACTCCATTTTTTCGATGAGTCCTAGCTACGGAATAATCGTTCTGAATTCCTTGTTATGATAAATATTCATCCAATATTTTGTTAGTTAATTCAGTATCTCGATCACTTCTGATCTTGATTACTGAAACTGATTTTTTTATTTTGAACTAGTATTTAACCCGTGCGATGCACGATATTATTAAAAATTAGTGAAAAATGAATAGATATTTAAATTGAAAAAATAATAGAATTATAAAAAATAAAAATAAAAATTATTTTTTCGCTAATTTTAAAAAACTTTCTTAAATACAACGCATGTCGATTAATTTTTTTGGCTAATAATCACTCNCACACTTGAACAAGATTAGCTACAATTTTTAACAGGATTTTAGCAACTTCAAAAGAAGAAAAGAAAAGATTTTATTCACCCCCCCTCTAAACTCTACATCGATCCTCAACAAAAAGCACATAATTGTTTCTGGATGTTCGAAGATTTGAAAAACTTCTATGTCACATCTTCTTATACTCAGAAAGGATTCACTTGAAGAATTTGGTGATTACAACCAATTTGCAAAAACCTGATTCAGTAGGACTTATCTCTTGCCCACTGAAACTCCTAGAACACTTAACAGACTTGAACAAATGATAAGTAAGATACTTACTATCAATTACAAGTATTTTCAAATCAAAATATTAAGTACAAATTGATTCTCAATGATCAGATATACAACTATTAAGTGTGTTAAAAATTGTTTGATCAGTTAGAATCTCAAGAACTTGATAATACTAGATGATTCAGAAAATTGTGGAGAGTTTGAAAGTCCATCCAACCGATCTATTTATATGATTCGATCCTAAAGGTTGACACTTTGAATCTGATAGCCAGTCTCTAATTGGGATGTCGTTATGTCATGTCATCGTCTTTTCTGACAAATCATACATTGTTGATAGTGCACATGAATTATGAAATTTTAACGAACTGATAAAGTTGTTATACGATCTTATTCAATTTATCAGTTAGGCTCTGATCCTTAGAGAATGTTATGGAATTCTTCAGAGACAGTCCGCTTGAAATCATGACTGATTCAGTTAAGTATGATCATCAGCTGTCCTTGAATCAGTTATCTTTGATCAACTATATTTGATATCAGCTAGTCTTTGAGATCAGTTCGGATATGGAAACATTAACTCATGAATAATTAGTTTCCCTTATGAATTCAGTTCAGCTCATCTTATAATAATTCTTCTTTAATCAGTAGCATTTTATTAAATCATTGAAACTTAAATTATCCAACAAAATTTTCCTTTTAGGTTATTGACAAAATACGTATAATGATTGAAAGATTGAATTCATAAGATTTCAAATAGATTAAAAGTAGACTGATAGACATAAGCTGATAAACTGATAAATAGAAAAATTTAAGAACTGATCTAAGTACTATATTTTATGATGTTCTTTGTAACTGCTTGAGTACTTAGACAATTCTAAAGGTTTCTTTGGATAAGTTTCCTTTGAGTGATTTGATCCAGTCTTCTTCTGACTTACTTCCCCATTTTGTCAAAACTCAAGGGGGTATTCAAAATTTGAAGAACTTCTCCTAACTGAGCACTAACTCCATTCATCCTAGAGTTAAGCTGCTAATTCACTTCTTCAATCTTGGAGGAAAGTTGGAAATTGTTATTTTGGATTTCTACTCCAAGAGTTGATGCAGATGTAACATGCATTTTTCAGATGCTCTAGGTCCATGAATACATCTCCGAAAGATTTAGAAAGTGAGGAGACTTCTTTAAGCATCTTTTCTTTGAAATTGTCTACTACATTGTAGGAATCCAACTGTCAACACTGTAGATTAAACAAACTAGATGTTGTGGACGTAATTCTAGCATCAATATCATCAAGCGGATCAGTTCGGACTTTTAAATCAAGAGACTACATAATTCTTGAAAATTCTTTAGAAGTAACAAACAAAGAAAGATCCTGAATATGTTTTGAGGAAGAGGGACCGACCTGTTCGATTAACAGAATATTCTCAGTTTGACTGACTAGTTCAGTTGACCTGACTTCTTCAAAAACGTGAGATTCTAGGACCGAAGTTGCTTGCTCTAACATCAACCTTAATTCAGTCTGACTGACATGCTTGATATTAACAACTTCAACAATGCTTTTATCAATAGCTACTATCTCTATCAGTACTGGTTGTTTAGTTATCTCAAACTTTTGTATTGCCTCAACAAACTCGGGCAATACTGCAACTTTTGCTTCCACCATTTCGTCATCGTCTAACAAGAACAACTCTCTTCTTCCTGAACTGTTGACTATGGTAGGATTTTAAGATTCTCAATTTGTTCAATAATATGAGATAATTTAGGAAGTTCTCCTATGAACACATCATCATCATCAACTTGTTGTCGTTGTGCAATGAATTGCAAAACCTCATCGAAATTTTCCAGAGATCTCCCTAACTAGAGTAGATGGCAAAAATTCTGGTTGTAAGAGGAGAACCCATCACTATCACAACGTAAGGCACACTTCCTAAATGCTCAACACTAGGGATTAGTGAAACTACTTCAGTAGATTCTTGAATAGATGGTGAGGCTTGCTTAGTTTGCGAGCTGGACAGATCTGTTGTAGGTTCAACAACTTTATTCTCATGGACATCTGTTGTAACTAGTACAACCAACTCTTGCTCATCTTCCCAAGCTTTTACTTTCATTTTCAGGGAAAGGAGATCCATGTCCAACTGATTAATAACTGCAATATCATCAAAGACAGTTTAAGATTGAGGATCATAGTTTTCATTCTGTTCATCACAGACTGTTGTTAACTTCTTGATTTTTATCAGATCAACAAAGTACTATCTTTTTTGAAAAGCTATTGAAATGTCTCGAGTCTTGATGACCTTCATAACATTCTTCTCTTGTCCGACTGATTTGTCTAGAACAACCTTATTCTTGAGCTTTTAAGATGATGAACAGTTCTGATATGAACCCATTCATAAAAGAATTTAATCTCCTCATCAGTATATTCATTGACCTCTTATATCAGTAGATCAATTTGAGTCTGCACTACTGAAAACAATTCTTCTTCTTCTACAAATACTATATCTCCTTTCTTTTATCGAAGGCTAACTGTTTGGTAAGTTTGGAGTCAATACCTGAAGGGGTGGCCTTAATTGGGCCTCTAATCACCACGCCTTTGGGTTGAGGAGCTGGTGAAGTAATTGGTATGTTGATAGTTTTTTGATGGGCTGGAACAATGACAATTTTAGATTTTGAGGCCAAAGTCTTATCCCTAGCTTTTGCAATGGTTGAAACAACTTGTTCACTCGAGACTTGTGACAATTGGATTGTTGTTATAGGCTTTGGAAACAAAAGGTTGAAGTTGACTTCGTTTTAAGAGTCCTTGGCTTCTTGGAAATTGAAGGTAGACTGATGGCCTCAGAATCACTTGATTGCATCACTAGTTTTCTTTTAGGCTTGGAAACCTGAACCTTGCTGCTCTTCTTATTACCATTTGGCTTCTTAACAACCGTCAAATCTTCCCCAATCTCTTTCTTGACCTTCAGTAGGCCTGCATGGGAGATATTAAATGATTGTCCTTTGGGCCTCAGAGAAAATAACATTTTGTGCATTCAGATTTTTGAATTTGTGTAGAATCACTGGATCACTTAGAGGTGCACCGACGTCTTCAAATAGTCAGCTCAAGTGAATGACAAATCCCCGTGATTGTCTCTCAGACGAAACCATCGCCTTGAGTATTTTGAACAACACTGATGCCTAGTTAATATTCACGCCAGAGGCAACGGAGGCCATCACAACGAATTTATTAGTATTGTAGGTGTCAAAGGATCCTGTCTTGGTCAACAAAGGTTTGGCTACCACATCATCAAGGAGTTCGAACTCCATTTATCTTTTTAGATTCTAATTGCGAAATAAAAACAGCATGAAAAAAATCCATTAATCATTTTTTCTAGTTCTGAGATGTGCTGAAAGGTTACCGATCACCAGTGATGGTGAAGATTCTTACTCCATTTGTAGCATAATCCAAGAGGATGACTGTTTTCAATGTTTGTAGTATGACCAGTTTGATTCTATTCAGTTGAGTTCTCATCAGTTTGGTTCTCAGTGGCTTGGATGCTGTCAGTTTGGATATCATCAGTCTAATTCAAGTCAATTTGATTCAGATAAGTCTGATTATCAACTTAGTTTTCTTGTTCCTCAACCTGTCTGGCTGACTGATCTCGCATTTCTGGTCCAGGTGACGATGAATCTTTTTGTTCATGTTGATCTGTCCATTGTTGTCATCTTCCAAATATATATCTTTCATCTGATTACTTAGATCAACATGGTTAGTTTGATGATCAGTTAATTCAGTTTCAACAAATACAACATGGACAGTTTCCTCAACATTTAATGTTTTCTTGTTAAACACAAGAAAAGTGTTGCTGACAGCAAAATAACCAAGAAGTATACCAATGTCATACTAGGCGTCAAAAGCATGATGATTTATGTCATTATTATGAATATAACATGTATATCCAAATACATAAAAATAAGATAGTTTTGACTTACTCTCATTCCATATTTAATACAGAGTTTTATCATCCTTATTTTTAATCATCATCCTGTTTTGTGTCTAGCAGGCAGTGTTGATCTATTCTGTCCAAAATATCTGAGAAACACAAGAATCTGCAAGCATCGTCCGAGCATCTTCCTTCAAGGTCTAATTTCTTCATTCAACAACTCCATTTTTTCGATGAGTCCTAGCTACGGAATAATCGTTCTGAATTCCTTGTTATGATAAATATTCATCCAATATTTTGTTAGTTAATTCAGTATCTCGATCACTTCTGATCTTGATTACTGAAACTGATTTTTTTATTTTGAACTAGTATTTAACCCGTGCGATGCACGATATTATTAAAAATTAGTGAAAAATGAATAGATATTTAAATTGAAAAAATAATAGAATTATAAAAAATAAAAATAAAAATTATTTTTTCGCTAATTTTAAAAAACTTTCTTAAATACAACGCATGTCGATTAATTTTTTTGGCTAATAATCACTCTCATATATCAAAATTTTAGATTGTGTTAGCATAAGACAATGACATGATGCTTATCGTGTTTAGTGCATTGATGTCGACCACCAATCTTAATACATATTTAATTCTTTAATTTTCGAGAAGCTATATATTATTATTTTTTAACACGTTATAAAAAAATATTTTTAAATCACATTCAATAAAATTAATGAGAAATACTTTTTTAAAAATTCAGTAATTTCGTCTAAATCGACATTCACAAACAATTTTGTGACATGGCACGTGTTTGACACATTTGAATGATAACAATAATTGTTTCATCAATATTTTTATCCAAATGGGTTGTGATTTTATCTACAAAAGCTCTTCATAATATACACAACAGCCTATTATTCTGAAAGAAAAATGAAACATGTTATCATAAGTAAATTATGTATAAATTAGAAAAGTTATTTTATTAACATTTACTATTTATATTCCAAAACAATGTCAATAAATTTTATAAGGTGTGTTTTAATAAGATGCGTACTTTCTTTAGAATTGGTTTAATCATTTTCATTACGGGACATTTTATAATATCATGTATCTGTGAACTTGGTAATATAGAAGAAAATTATTACATTAGTAATACGTAATAATTAAAATTTTGTACAAATAGAATAATAATATTTTTTACTTCTCGATCATGAAAGACAAATTTCAAACTTAATGTTTCGTTGTTCTCGTTGTTTCCATATGTACGTAGTTCATAACAACGAACAAATCTAAATTTGAACGAACATTACATCTTGGAAGGATTCAACTCATATATGGAGCTGAAAAGAGAAGTCATTTCAGAATTCAATTTTGGAATAGATAAATTTAGTAAGATAAATAGAATAAAATGGTTTCTAATATAATATGCAATATTATTTATAATTTAAAATTCAAATAAGACATCCCAAGGGACAAAAATTATACATCGGATGTTTTTGACAGAATTATATCATACATTAACTCTTTCAAATTATGGAAATCGCGAATTGCATGCATTGGGTGTCAAAACAATTCTGATTATTGAGGGTAATATACATGTTTATTGAGAGTAATGTAATGTCCATTTGAAACTCTTTTGAATCTATCTCTTTTAATTTTCTTGTGCTCTCTTATTTGAATTTTTAAGAAGACAATTCAAGATATACAATATACATATGGTTTTGGAATAAAACTACAATGCATTAATTCTTTCAAATTAAGGTAATTTCGAAATAATATGCATTTGAGATAAAAAAAAATTATGATTATTAAATAGTAATTTAATGTTCATTAGAAAACCTTTTTGTAGTGATAACTTTTAACACTCAACCAATTTTATTTTTAGAAAAATTAAATAAACTAATTAAATATTGTATTTCTTTTTTAGTAAGTAATTTGGGCAGAAAATTACTTAAAATAGCAAAATATATTTTTGAATGATTTAGCTCATGAGTCATTCTGAACATTGCAATCATTTGTATTTTAAATTTATTTATACAGTTTTTAATTAAAATGATTGATATAATTAATGCAAAATTTTGTGTATTTCATTTTTCCTGAGCTCATTACATATATAGGTCCAAACAAATCCATATGCAATAGTTCTAAGCATCTAGTTTTCAGTTTGCTACATTTATTTTTAAAACTAAATCTGATCTATTTGTCTAACTGGCATGCAATACATGATTCTTTACAAATTCTATATCATGTAATTCATCAGCTAGGTTCAATCTATGCAGATTATTAATCGATATAAAATTTAGATGATTTAACTTCTTATGTCGCAACTACTGTGTTATCATGATTTACTATTACGAAACATATCATTTATGTTAGACAATTACCATTCCAATCAATTTTACAGGTACTACCATTTTTAATTCTTCATAAATTTACTAAGGATTCTGATATGTTTCACAAGTCTGATTATTTGTGTATGATTTCTTGGGAATTGAATAGAATCTATGAATTTTACATGTGAAATATTTCAACCATTGTTTTGTCATGTCATTCAATGCAGTATCGTATACAAGATCACCACACCTTACAGCTGCATAGAGCTGGTTGTCATTATGGATTTGGTACATGAAACTACAGGCCCAATTATCAATAGAGGCCAATTCTTTAAGCCCATTATGGGCATGGCCCAATTCAATGGTTTGGTTCACTTATCAGTTCACACTACTCGGGACATTTTTTATCAACGAAATCGATCCCAATCCTCAAGTTGTGCAATATAATGGGAAAACGAAAATCATCATATATTTTTAGGTAAAAACGAAGAAATTATTATTATTAAGAGTAGGTCTCTTATGAGACGGTCTCACAAATCTTTATCTATGAAACGGGTCAACCCTACCGATATTCACGATAAAAAGTAATATTCTTAGCATGAAAAAGTAATACTTTTTCATGGATGACCGAAATAAGAGATCTATCTCACAAAATACGATCAGTGAAACCGTCTCACACAAGTTTTTGCTTATTATAAATGGTTTTTTATTTTTTTTATAAAATGGTTATTTACATTATTAAATATGTCATCTCTGAAAAATATGGTATTTATTTGAGGTGAAATAGTAATGTTGAATTCATATATGCTGGTATTTTAAATCAAATAAAATAAGTGTAATTATTATATATAATTTTAAAATCATAATATAATATGATTTTATACGCGTGATCAGAGAGAAACGATGTGGATGTATATTTAATTTAAATTGTGAAGAATAATCCAAAGTTTAGATTTTAAAATTAAAGGCATCTTTCATTAAATTAGTCAAATCATCAATAATGTCATTTCCACTTGAACATATCACTACAAGTTTCGTAACCTTCAAGAAATGGAGTAGTTAATGTATATTGGCTTATCGAATTTAGGGGTGTCGATTCGGATGGGTTAAGAAGGTTTGGATCGAGTTGAACAATAATATTATTTAAAAATTGCTCAACTCGAACTCGAGCCAACCCGAAAACTCTCAATTCGAACTCGAACTCGAACTCGAACTCGAATCAACTCGATCATCTCGATTAACCCAATTTTGATTCTTTTAAATTTTTTTTAAAGAAGTAAGATACTTAAACTGAAAAGAAAGAAAGAAAAAATTGGACATATGACGTCTTAACAGATGTCTATGACGTTATATCATCCCAAGTATCCCTGGCCATATATTGAAATTTACTCATGCCCATGTGCATGTAAGATGATGTCCCATTATTAAGCTAAAAAATTAAATTCACACAGACACAGACACAGACACAGACACACATTCTTGTTACTTGAAACCAATTATTATTAATCAATTATTTGATTTATATTCCAGAATAGGAAGAAATTTGACTTTGTCACACAATACGTAAAGGATAATGATCAAATTTTATATTATTTTTTTAATGGCATCGAATTATCATCAACATGAAAAAGCTAAATCAAAAAAAAAATAAAAAATAAAAATTGGGATGCATAAATCTCGGTCCTCCCGAAGATTTTCTTATAAAAGATAAAAATGTGTGTTCACGAGTTATATTTTATGAGACATATATCTTATTTGAGTCATCCATGAAAGAATATTACTTTTTATATTAAAAATATTACTTTTTATTGTGAATATTGATAAGATTGACTCGTCATAGATATTCGTGACCTACTCGCTACAAAATTAAGTACAAAATCCAATCAATGCCCGAGTAATGTTGGAAAAAATGAGAAAACTCATATGTCCTATACATAAAATTAGGTTATAAGTAAAAACCATAAACAAGATTCATGAACCATAAATCCGATCTAACGAGTCAATTTTCAACTTTGTATGACGAATCTTTTATTTGAATCACACGTCATAAATAAAACTTTTTATACAAAAAATATCACTTAGTTTTTTGTAAATATATACAGAATTGACGATTGAGACGAAACGATTTCTCACAATGGACCTACTAAACATTGCATGAGTAGTGGGATTGAAAGAGGCCCATCACAGGGATAGCAAAAGATGCCTCCAAAAGCATTCTCTGTTGAAACGATTCCATTGCAGTGCTTCCTTCCAACACGAATGAATCGTAGTACTTTTTCAGCTTTTTAAGGATGCACAAATACTTTAACTTCAGCCACCTGAGTTTCACCCTCCGGCAGAGCCTCACCAGAAACAACCCCCGACGGGCCTTCTTCCCTCCCAGGCGGACGGTGGGCATCCGCCTCCTTCCACGGCGGAGTGTCCAGGTGGTGATTGGGTGGCCTTTTTTGTTCTTTTTCTCCGGAGACATTTTTTGGTGGGTATTTTGTCTTCTTTGGGGAAAATGGAAGAGTTGTATCTGATCAGTCGACTATGTGAAAAAGTTGGAACAATTCTCTTTTAAATGATCTGTAAGTACACTGTACCAAGACACGTACTAAATATTTTTTAGAATGCCCCAAATATAAGAAACGCAAAAATATATATATACGTACTAAATATCAGGGTTCTAAAAATTCGTTTAAACCTCGTTTAAGCGCGTTTAAGCTTGAAGTTCGACAAAAACGTCCCGCTTCGGAGAAAACGGGAAAAAACGGTTTGACCGAATTAAGTATAATTAAGGTGTTTAATTAAAAATGTTTAACAACAATTAATCGTATTTATTTATTTTTTTAATTTTTTATTTTGAATGTATGTCTTTTTATTTTAAAATAATAAATTAAGTTTATAATTTAGATGTTTATTTTTTAATTTTAATTATGATTAAGCGTGTCTGATAATGATTTGACAAATATTTAACATTTTTAATGTGGTCTAGTTGTAAAAAAAAATAAAGATTGTAATTTTGATATTTTTATGATTTTATAAATATGAGAATTAATGCATCGGACTTAAATTTATCATATTTATGTATTCTTTTATCTATTTATTGGTTTGAGATAATTACAATTACACTAAAGATAAAAAACGCTTTTTCACGCTTAAGCCTGTGCTAATCTCGCTTAAGCTTGAAAAGCTTGGAGCTCGACATCCGCGCTTCGGGACGCTTCACGCTTTTTAGAACCTTGCCAAATATAGAATGCCCCAAATATAATATATATATATATATATAAATATATTTGCATTTCTTATATTTATATATACAAATATATATATAATAGTATTTTCGTCCTTAGTATTTTCGTACTTGTGAGACGATATCACGAATTTTTATTTATAAAACGTATCAATTCTATCCATATATACAATAATAAA